>NC_079200.1:4264250-4421750 GCF_029499605.1 Hyla sarda
GCTGGGGGTCACATGCGGGCGCGTCCCGCGATGCAAATCCCAGCCCCGCCAGGAGCTGACACACGGGGGGAGATGCACTCACGGCCGGAGCGCCACACGTTACACTTGCCATTTCATTTAAATGTTAATGTATAGTTCGTGATGACACTGATACTCCCTGAGCCTGCAGGACAGCTTGAATATCTTTGGAACTTGTTTGGGGCTGCTTATCCACCATCCGGACTATCCTGCATTGACGCCTTTCATCAATTTTTCTCTTCCGTCCACGCCCAGGGAGATTATTTACAGTACCATGGGGTTGTAAACTTCTTGATAATGTTGCGCACTGTGGACAAAGGCAAATCTAGATCTCTGGAGATGGACTTGTAACCTGGAGATTGTTGAGATTTTCCCACAATTTTGGTTCCCAAGTCCTCAGACAGTTCTCTTCTCCTCTTTCTGTTCTCTTCTCCTCTTTCTGTTGTCCATGCTTAGTGTGACACACACAGACACACAAAGACTAAGTGAACTTCTCTCCTTTTTATCTGCTGTCAGGTGTGATTTTTATATTGCCCACACCTATTACTTGCCCCAGGTGAGTATAAAGGAACATCACCTGCTGGAAACAATCTTATTTATCCACAATTATGAAAGGGGCCAATAATTGTGTCCGGCCCATTTTTGGAGTTTGGTGACATTATGTCCAATTTGCTTTTTTTCCTCCTTTTTTGGTTTAGTTCCAATACACACATTGGAATAAACATGTGTATAGCAAAACCTGTGTTACTGCAATATATATATATATACATAGGAGAGGAGATCTATATATATACATACAGAGGAGAGGAGATCTACATATATATATATATATATATATATATATATACACAGAGGAGAGGAAATCTATATATATATATATATATATATATATATATATATACACAGAGGAGAGGAAATCTATATATATATATACAGAGGAGAGGAAATCTACATATATATATATATATATATATATATATATATATATATACAGAGGAGAGGAGATCTATATATATATATATACAGAGGAGAGGAGATCTATGTATATATATATACAGAGGAGAGGAGATCTATATATATATATATATATACAGAGAAGAGGAGATCTATATATATATACAGAGGAGAGGAGATCTATATATATATATATATATATACACACAGAGGAGAGGAGATCTATATATATATATATATATATATATATATATATATATACAGAGGAGAGGAGATCTATATATATATATATATACAGAGGAGAGGAGATCTATATATATATATATATATATACAGAGGAGAGGAGATCTATATATATATATACAGAGGAGATCTATATATATATATACACAGAGGAGTGGAGATCTATATATATATATACACAAAGGGAATAAACATGTGTATAGCAAAACCTGTGTTACTGCAATATATATATACAGAGGAGAGGAGATCTATACATATATATATATATATATATATATACAGAGGAGAGGAGATCTATATATATATATATATATATATATATATATATACACACAAAGGGAATAAACATGTGTATAGCAAAACCTGTGTTACTGCAATATATATATATATATATATATACAGAGGAGAGGAGATCTATATATATATACAGAGGAGAGGAGATCTATATATATATATATATATATACAGAGGAGAGGAGATCTATATATATATATATATATATATACAGAGGAGAGGAGATCTATATATATATATATATATACAGAGGAGAGGAGATCTATATATATATATATATATATATATATATACAGAGGAGAGGAGATCTATATATATATACACACACACAAAGGGAATAAACATGTGTATAGCAAATCATGTGTTACTGCAATCCTTTCCTGTGAGGAATACTTCGTTATAGAAAAATGTCAGGGGGGACAACCTTTACAGCCATGACTGTATATATATATTCAAAGAAGAATAGCAGTCACAGTGGTCGGCACCAAGCCCACAGTATAAAGACCGAACACTTGCTAAGCAACGCACAGTTCAATGGTGTATAACAGTTCCCTTAAAATAGCCGATCTGAGGCTGATTCACATCACGTTTTCTCCCATACGGCAGAGGGGAGCTAAAACCTCGCACTCCCGTATGTAATTAATTTAAATGAGCCGACCAGCAGTGAAACGTTCGGTCTGGTCGGCCAATTTTTGCGCAATATGAAAAAGCGCATACGGCGCAAAAATGAGCCGACCTGACCGAATGTTTCACTCGGGCCAGATCATTGAAATGAATTTCATTCGGGAGCGCATACGAAAGCGCAAGGTTTTAGCTCCCCCCTGCCGTATGCGCTTCCGTATGGGAGAAAACGTGATGTGAACCAGCCCTGATACTGTTCATATCGGGTGCTGAACCAGTCAAGAGCAATGGAGTCCATGCAATTTATCTATAAAGAAGAAGATGGCAGCACTCACCAATACAGAGGATCAATATCTTCTTTATTAAAGTGCAGAAAAACTTACAACATGTGCAGCCGGACACGAGCGCCAACATCGATCAGCAGAATGGGTGACAGCTGTTGCGCGTGCGCGGCGTACACGTCATTAAACCCTGCCCCTTTCGTTCATGTCACTCACCTATAAACACATCAGCCGTGACGTAAAAATAAATACAAGAATAGTTAAGAACAATGATGTGTAGTACAAACCAGCTCACAGGAATAGTGTTGTCTATCATTCAATCCGAGATTACCTTGCGCATTCGTTAGGCTTTACTATCGTAACTAGGGATCGACCGATATCGTTTTTTTTAGGGCCGATAACTTATACCGATATTCCGGTATAAGTTATCGGCTATTTATCCCCCCGCAACACCGCTGCAGATCATTGATTTAAAGCGGGCACTTTAAATCAATGCACTGCAGTGGCTTTTGCGGTGCCATAGGTCGCCGCCGCCACCACCCGCTTCTCCCCCCCTGCCTGTCCGGGGGTCCTGAGTCCTATCACCGCCACCGCTCCCCCCACAGCCGCACCGCTCCCCCCACCGCCGCACCGCTCTGCGCCCCCTACCACCCCGCCGCGTCGCACCCCCCACCGCCCCGCCCCGTCGCACCCCCCACCGCCCCGCCCCGTCGCACCCCCCACCGCCCCGCCCCGACCACATTGCCTGCCGCATCCCCGGTTTTATAATTACCTGTTCCCGGGGTCCACTCTACATCTGGCTCCGGTGGTGTCCTCCTGAGCTGTCACTGTGCGCACTGATGGTGACGTCGCGTCACGTCACTCGTCATTGCGCACAGCTTAACGCAGGACGCAGCAGGAGCCAGAAGTAGCGTGGGCCCGGGTACTGGTAATTATAAAACCGGGGATGGAGGAGGCAATGGGGCCGGGGCAGTGTGGTGGGGGGGTGCGGCGGGTCAGGGGGGGCATTATCGGCAAGGTAATTGCTAATACCGATAATGCCCAAAATCGTGATAATCGATCGATCCCTAAGCATAACAAATAATATTTTTTTTAATATTACTTATCATTTAGTTTGCTACAATAATGAAGCCTTTCTATATCTTAATATACGTCCCCTAATGTACATTTTAGTAATCCGTTTTTTATTTTATTTTTTAATCCGCCACCCCCCCCCCCCCCCCCTCATTTTGATGGTCATGCTTTGTTTGGTCTATACTGTATATGTGCACCCTGATGAAGGAGGTTGCACTTCTGAAACCCGTCATTGCTACTTTTTTTTTTATTATTATTATTTTTGGAATTAAATGACCCTATGTTCACCCAAGACCAATGTGGCTGAAGATATTTCTACACCTTGTTCCATATAGGCATTCCTGATTAGGTGAATGGGGGCTCGTGTGCACCCCCTATAGTTAGAACGTTCACTCCTGGCAAAGCATTTTTGTTATACATGCAGCAGCCAAAGAGACCCTCGTAGTAGTGGGTTATTGCAAAACTACAACTCCCAGCATGCCCGGACAGCCAACGGCTGTAGTTTTGCAACAGCCGGAGCTTGCTGCATAGATAACACAAACTGTTAACTGGATGTGAAAGGGTTAAAATAACGCAGCATGCATTGCCAGGGCCATAGGGCCGGTGCAGACCTGTCCGTCTGGTGATACAATAGGATCTGCATTCCTACTAACTGACTGAGCAGCGCCCCCTGGTGGACAGCGATGGGTGAGTCAGCGGAGAACAGATGGCGCAGCGACGTCCTCTGCATGTAGAGTATTTGCTCACCTCCCTGCGCAGCATCTACTGCTCGCCATATGCAACCGCAGCGAATCCCTGCACGGAGAGCCATGCACGCTGCATGATAACTAAGGAATAATATGAGACGGCGGCATCAGGGGGTAACAAGGGGCGCTTTGTAACCCCTATACTGCCCCCATATATAGTTATAGGCCCTTATACTGCCCCCAATATATAGTTATAGGTCCTTATACTGCCCCCATATATAGTTATAGGCCCTTATACTTAACCCATATATAGTTATAGGCCCTTATACTGCCCCCATATATAGTTATAGGCCCTTATACTGAACCCATATATAGTTATAGGCCCTTATACTGAACCCATATATAGTTATAGGCCCTTATACTGCCCCCATATATAGTTATAGGTCCTTATACTGAACCCATATATAGTTATAGGCCCTTATACTGCCCCCATATATAGTTATAGGCCCTTATACTGTCCCCATATATAGTTATAGGTCCTTATACTGCCCCCATATATAGTTATAGGCCCTTATACTGCCCCATATATAGTTATAGGCCCTTATACTGCCCCCATATATAGTTATAGGCCCTTATACTGAACCCATATATAGTTATAGGCCCTTATACTGCCCCAATATATAGTTATAGGTCCTTATACTGCCCCATATATAGTTATAGGCCCTTATACTGCCCCATATATAGTTATAGGCCCTTATACTGAACCCATATATCATACAGACATAAACGTTGGATAGCACGGAGTCCGGAGGGGCGTGGCCAATCCAATACGGCTGATAGTTTGTCCGGGTCCATTTGGAGTTGACATACCAAGAGATTGACATTCAAAGAGACATTTTTCCATTTTGGCATATAATTGATTGTCCCGAAGTCTCTGAAGAACCATGCGGACATGCTGGCGGTGTTCTTCTAGGTTAGAAGAAAAAATCAAAATATCGTCCAGGTAGACCACAACACAGGTATATAGAAGATCACGAAAAATTTCATTTACAAAGTCTTGGAAGACGGCAGGGGCGTTGCAAAGCCCAAAGGGCATAACCAGATATTCAAAGTGTCCATCTCTGGTGTTAAATGCGGTCTTCCACTCGTCCCCCTCCCTGATGCGGATGAGATTATATGCACCTCTTAAGTCCAATTTGGTAAAGATGTTGGTGCCACGTAGGCGGTCAAAGAGTTCCGAGATAAGAGGTAGGGGAAAGCGTTTTTTTACAGTGATTTTATTAAGACCGCGGTAATCAATGCAAGGTCGTAAGGAGCCGTCTTTTTTGGAAACAAAGAAAAATCCGGCTCCGGCAGGGGAGGAAGACTTACGGATAAACCCCTTTTTAAATTCTCTTGGATGTACTCCGACATGGCTTGTGTCTCCGGAGCGGACAGAGGATAGATTCTGCCCCGAGGTGGAGTAGTACCAGGGAGGAGGTCAATAGGGCAGTCATAAGGCCTGTGAGGAGGCAAAGTTTCTGCTTGTTTTTTGCAAAAAACATCAGCATAGTCCAGATAGGCCTTGGGGAGACCTGGTATCGGAGGAGCCATAGGGTTTTGACTGACAGTACTGGGAGCAGACATAAGACAGTTCTTGTGGCAAGTAGTACCCCAGTTCTTGATCTCCCCGATGGTCCAATCGAGGGTTGGGGAATGGCGTTGAAGCCAAGGTAGTCCAAGAAGAATTTCCGAAGTGCAGTTAGAGAGGACCAGAAATTCAATCTTTTCATGATGGGGTCCAATGCACATTAAGAGGGGTTCCGTGCGGTAACGCACAGTACAGTCCAATCTTTCATTATTAACAGAGGCGATGTAAAGGGGTCTGGCGAGACTGGTCACCGGGATGTTGAACCTGTTGACGAAAGAGGCCAAAATAAAATTTCCTGCAGATCCGGAATCCAAGAAGGCCACAGCTGAGAAGGAGAAGGTAGAAGAAGAAATCCGCACATGCACAGTAAGACGTGGAGAAGCAGAGTTCACACCTAGAGCTGTCTCACCTTTGTGCGGGATCGGAGTGCGTCTTTCCTGACGTGGAGGTCGGATAGGACAATCCTTCAAGAAGTGTTCGGTACTGGCACAGTACAGGCATAGGTTCTCCATGCGGCGTCGTGTCCTCTCTTGAGGTGTCAAGCGAGACCGGTCAACTTGCATAGCCTCCACGGCGGAAGGCACAGGAACGGATTGCAGTGGACCAGAGGAGAGAGGAGCCGGGGAGAAAAAACGCCTCGTGCGAACAAAGTCCATATCCTGGCGGAGCTCCTGACGCCTTTCGGAAAAACGTATGTCAATGCGGGTGGCAAGATGAATAAGTTCATGCAGGTTAGCAGGGATTTCTCGTGCGGCCAGCACATCTTTAATGTTGCTGGATAGGCCTTTTTTGAAGGTCGCGCAGAGGGCCTCGTTATTCCAGGACAATTCGGAGGCGAGAGTACGGAATTGGATGTCGTACTCGCCAACAGACGAATTACCCTGGACCAGGTTCAGCAGTGCAGTCTCAGCAGAAGAGGCTCGGGCAGGTTCCTCAAAGACACTTCGAATCTCCGTGAAGAAAGAGTGTACAGAGGCAGTGACGGGGTCATTGCGGTCCCAGAGCAGTGTGGCCCATGACAGAGCTTTCCCAGACAGAAGGCTGACTACGAAAGCCACCTTTGACCTTTCAGTTGGAAATTGGTCCGACATCATCTCCAAATGCGAAAGAAAACCACGGCAAAACTTAGAGTCCCCATCAAATTTGTCCGGCAAAGATAAGCTGAGGCTGGATGCGGCCACTCGCTGCGGAGGAGGTGCAGGAGCTGGCGGAGGAGATGATTGTTGAAGCTGTGGTAGAAGCTGCTGTAGCATCACGGTCAGTTGAGACAGCTGGTGGCCTTGTTGCGCTATCTGTTGCGACTGCTGGGCAACCACCGTGGTGAGGTCGGCGACAACTGGCAGCGGGATCCATGGCCGGATCTACTGTCACGATTCGGCTGGCTGGAGGTGGATCCTCTGTGCCAGAGAGGGATTGGCGTGGACCGTGTCGGTGGACCGGTTCTAAGTTGCTACTGGTTTTCACCAGAGCCCGCCGCAAAGCGGGATGGTCTTGCAGCGGCGGTAGCAACCAGGTCATATCCACCGGCAACGGCTCAACCTCTCTGACTGCTGAGATAAGCGCGGTACAAGGGAGTAGACAAGAGCAAGGTCGGACGTAGCAGAAGGTCAGGGCAGGCAGCAAGGATCGTAGTCAGGGGCAACGGCAGGAGGTCTGGAACACAGGCTAGGAACACACAAGGAACGCTTTCACTGGCACAAGGAAGTGCAGGGGAAGTGAGGTATTAATAGGGAAGTGCACAGGTGAAGGTACTGATTAAAACCCATGCGCCAATCAGTGGCGCACCGGCCCTTTAAATCTCAAAGACCTGGTTCGCGCGCGCCCTAGGGAGCGGGGCCGCTCGCGCCGGGACAGCACAGACGGGGAACGAGTCTGGTAAGCGGGTCGGGATGCACATCGCGAGCGGGCGTGTCCCGCATTGCGAATCGCATCCCGGCTGGGGACATTATCGCAGCGCACCCGGTCAGCAGGTCTGACCGGGGCGCTGCGAATAGGAGAACGCTGTGAGCGCTCCGGGAAAGAGCGGGGACCCGGAGCGCTCGGCGTAACAATACTGCCTCCATATATAGTTATAGGCCCTTATACTGCCCCATATATAGTTATAGGCCCTTATACTGCCTCCATATATAGTTATAGGTCCTTATACTGCCCCCATATATAGTTATAGGCCCTTATACTGCCCCATATATAGTTATAGGCCCTTATACTGCCCCATATATAGTTATAGGCCCTTATACTGCCCCATATATAGTTATAGGCCCTTATACTGCCCCCATATATAGTTATAGGCCCTTATACTGCCCCCATATATAGTTATAGGCCCTTATACTGAACCCATATATAGTTATAGGTCCTTATACTGCCCCATATATAGTTGTAGGCCCTTATACTGCCCCCATATATAGTTGTAGGCCCTTATACTGCCCCCATATATAGTTATAGGCCCTTATACTGCCCCCATATATAGTTATAGGTCCTTATACTGCCCCCATATATAGTTATAGGCCCTTATACTGCCCCCATATATAGTTATAGGCCCTTATACTGCCTCCATATATAGTTATAGGCCCTTATACTGCCCCCATATATAGTTATAGGTCCTTATACTGCCCCCATATATAGTTATAGGTCCTTATACTGCCCCATATATAGTTATAGGCCCTTATACTGCCCCCATATATAGTTATAGGTCCTTATACTGCCCCCATATATAGTTATAGGCCCTTATACTGCCCCCATATATAGTTATAGGCCCTTATACTGCCCCCATATATAGTTATAGGCCCTTATACTGCCTCCATATATAGTTATAGGCCCTTATACTGCCCCCATATATAGTTATAGGTCCTTATACTGCCCCCATATATAGTTATAGGTCCTTATACTGCCCCATATATAGTTATAGGCCCTTATACTGTCCCCATATATAGTTATAGGCCCTTATACTGTCCCCATATATAGTTATAGGTCCTTATACTGCCCCCATATATAGTTATAGGTCCTTATACTGTCCCCATATATAGTTATAGGCCCTTATACTGCCTCCATATATAGTTATAGGTCCTTATACTGTCCCCATATATAGTTATAGGCCCTTATACTGCCTCCATATATAGTTATAGGTCCTTATACTGCCCCCATATATAGTTATAGGTCCTTATACTGCCCCATATATAGTTATAGGCCCTTATACTGCCCCCATATATAGTTATAGGTCCTTATATTGCCCCATATATAGTTATAGGTCCTTATACTGCCCCATATATAGTTATAGGCCCTTATAATGCCCCCATATATAGTTATAGGTCCTTATACTGCCCCCATATATAGTTATAGGCCCTTATACTGAACCCATATATAGTTATAGGCCCTTATACTGCCCCCATATATAGTTATAGGCCCTTATACTGCCCCCATATATAGTTATAGGTCCTTATACTGCCCCCATATATAGTTATAGGCCCTAATACTGCCCCCATATATAGTTATAGGTCCTTATACTGTCCCCATATATAGTTATAGGCCCTTATACTGAACCCATATATAGTTATAGGTCCTTATACTGCCCCCATATATAGTTATAGGCCCTTATACTGCCCCCATATATAGTTATAGGCCCTTATACTGCCCCCATATATAGTTATAATCCCTTATACTGCCCCCATATATAGTTATAGACCCTTATACTGCCCCCATATATAGTTATAATCCCTTATACTGCCCCCATATATAGTTATAGGTCCTTATACTGCTCCCATATATAGTTATAGGCCCTTATATTGCCCCCATATATAGTTATAGGCCCTTATACTGCCCCCATATATAGTTATAGGCCCTTATACTGAACCCATATATAGTTATAGGTCCTTATACTGTCCCCATATATAGTTATAGGTCCTTATACTGCCCCCATATATAGTTATAGGTCCTTATACTGCCCCATATATAGTTATAGGTCCTTATACTGCCCCCATATATAGTTATAGGTCCTTATACTGCCTCCATATATAGTTATAGGTCCTTATACTGCCCCCATATATAGTTATAATCCCTTATACTGCCCCCATATATAGTTATAGGTCCTTATACTGCTCCCATATATAGTTATAGGCCCTTATATTGCCCCCATATATAGTTATAGACCCTTATACTGCCCCCATATATAGTTATAATCCCTTATACTGCCCCCATATATAGTTATAGGTCCTTATACTGCTCCCATATATAGTTATAGGCCCTTATACTGCCCCCATATATAGTTATAGACCCTTATACTGCCCCCATATATAGTTATAATCCCTTATACTGCCCCCATATATAGTTATAGGTCCTTATACTGCTCCCATATATAGTTATAGGCCCTTATATTGCCCCCATATATAGTTATAGACCCTTATACTGCCCCCATATATAGTTATAATCCCTTATACCGCCCCCATATATAGTTATAATCCCTTATACTGCCCCCATATATAGTTATAGGTCCTTATACTGCCCCCATATATAGTTATAGGTCCTTATACTGCCCCCATATATAGTTATAGGTCCTTATACTGCCCCCATATATAGTTATAGGTCCTTATACTGCCCCATATATAGTTATAGGCCCTTATACTGCCCCCATATATAGTTATAGGTCCTTATACTGCCCCCATATATAATTATAGGCCCTTATACTGCCCCACATATAGTTATAGGCCCTTATACTGCCCCCATATATAGTTATAGGTCCTTATACTGTCCCCATATATAGTTATAGGCCCTTATACTGAACCCATATATAGTTATAGGTCCTTATAATGTCCCCATATATAGTTATAGGCCCTTATACTGCCCCCATATATAGTTATAGGCCCTTATACTGCCCCCATATATAGTTATAGGTCCTTATACTGCCCCCATATATAGTTATAGGCCCTTCTACTGCCCCCATATATAGTTATAGGCCCCTATACTGTCCCCATATATAGTTATAGGTCCTTATACTGCCCCCATATATAATTATAGGCCCTTATACTGCCCCATATATAGTTATAGGTCCTTATACTGCCCCATATATAGTTATAGGCCCTTATACTGAACCCATATATAGTTATAGGTCCTTATACTGCCCCCATATATAGTTATAATCCCTTATACTGCCCCCATATATAGTTATAGGTCCTTATACTGCCCCATATATAGTTATAGGTCCTTATACTGCCCCCATATATAGTTATAGGCCCTTATACTGCCCCATATATAGTTATAATCCCTTATACTGCCCCCATATATAGTTATAGGCCCTTATACTGCCCCCATATATAGTTATAGGTCCTTATACTGCCCCCATATATAATTATAGGCCCTTATACTGCCCCATATATAGTTATAGGTCCTTATACTGCCCCATATATAGTTATAGGTCCTTATACTGCCCCCATATATAGTTATAGACCCTTATACTGCCCCCATATATAGTTATAGGTCCTTATACTGCTCCCATATATAGTTATAGGCCCTTATATTGCCCCCATATATAGTTATAGGCCCTTATACTGCCCCATATATAGTTATAGGCCCTTATACTGCCCCCATATATAGTTATAGGCCCTTATACTGCCCCATATATAGTTATAGGTCCTTATACTGCCCCCATATATAGTTATAGGTCCTTATACTGCCCCCATATATAGTTATAATCCCTTATACTGCCCCCATATATAGTTATAGGCCCTTATACTGCCCCCATATATAGTTATAGATACCAAAAAGTTTATGTCATCATTCAGTGTTGAATTATTGTCATATTCCGTCATTCATTGCTTATTAATGCCACCGTACAGACTGAAATAGCCGGACACCAGCAGTGCTGTAACCACACCTCATTCTTCTCTAAAATATCCCACAAAAGATATATATGTATATGAGAGGGAGATGGTGATATAGACTGTAGGAAGCGGTCAGAGGTGATGACATCACTCTGTGGGCGGGACTAGAGCTCAGGGAAATGATCCAGCCACGTCTTCTGAGACAAAAGGGGGTGATGTGTCAGGACAGAGGGAGGAACTGGGGAGCTGAAACCACACCACACTGACAATGAGGACTACACAACTTCCTGTAAGGAGTGAGAGGTATTTGCTGAGACAATACCACACTGACAATGAGAAGACTACACAACTTCCTGTCAGGAGTAAGGGAAAAATGAAGGATATGCTGAAACACCACACTGACAATGAGAGGACTACACAACTTCATGTCTTAGGAGAGAGGGAGGAGCCTGTGAGCAGAAGAGACAACACCACACTATAGTAATAGCAGTATGCGCTTCAGAGGAAGTTGTGTAGTTCTTTCCAATCTGACCACAGTGCTCTCTGCTGACACCTCTGTCCATGTCAGGAACTGTCCAGAGCAGGATAGGTTTGCTATGGGGCATTTCCTCCTACTCTGGACAGTTCCTGACATGGACAGAGGTGTCAGCAGAGAGCACTGTGGTCAGACTGGAAAGATCTACACAACTTCCTGTGGAGCATACAGCAGCTGATAAGTGCTGGAAGGATAAAAAATGTTAAATAAAGGTTATTTACAAATCTGTTTAACTTTCTGTCACCAGTTGATCTGAAAAAAAAATTCCCTCCAAAATGTGCAGGAAAACAAAAAGGGGCGAGTAATATAATGACAAAATTTTTTTTTAATAATCAATAAATAAATAACATTAATGGGGCAGGTTTTTAAATACGTCCCACATTACTTTTGTAAAAAGGCCCCTTGAGATTGCAAAATAAGGACGTAGGTTTTTATTTGTAAAATTTTTTATTTATTTTTTTATTCTTTCAGGTAAAGAAAAAAAAAAACGCACCAGACAAAACTTATGTGTGATCCCAGCCTTAAAAAAATTGTGCAACAGCGTCACGAGTAAACTGCACAAATATTTTAGCTGCGCGGCTTTGTTATCGCGTGACACGTGTCGCCGTATAAACCCGACATAAGACGACATAATCATTAATTAAGGATGCGGCGGCGGATACGTTTATTCCCTCAATACGTTCATTCCCTCGTTCCGGAGACATTTACCGGGGGTTGAATACTTTTTCATTGCGTTGAAAATTAAACTTTTCCAAGTAAAAGTGAATTAACCCCCTCCCTGCCAGTTATACTGGCGTCTATCAGACATGGTACAGGACGCCTGGGGCGGCGCGGTCGCACGCGGTCTGGTTTTTCGTCTCTTTCTCGGGGTCGCCCTCGCCTTCTCCCTCCTTCCTGCTCTTTTTTCTTTCTTTCCTCCAGAAGCCGGAGGCAAAGCGCCATAGACCTGCTGAGTATCAGGATACCAGGGGAGGTGTTACCATAGCAACCGGCACCACGTGTGAGGAATACACGGATCTGGTAACCTAGCAACCAGGCGACGACCGTCCACGCTGTGACTCCCCTCACACATGTGTATGGCTGCACAATGTACTGCACTGTGTGCGAGCTATGGAAACGCTGGCGAACCCAGATCTACGGGATACAGACAATGATATATAAAGATGGAGCCTCACGGCACCGCGCAAAATAATTATGTTTTGTTTTTGGGGGAAAAAACGGAAATTACAGATTTTCAGCCCTTTTTTTATTTTTTTATTTTTTTTGCTTTTAGGGGACTTTTTGTTTAGTATTTTTAGACATATTTTTAGCCTCTGTTTTTGGGCTGTAGCATCAGGGACATGTCGGCCCTCGGCAGCACACAAATGGTTAATATATTTTCTCTTCCTACTGGACAGAACAATGTGACTAATAAATTAAAAAATTAAGTAATTAAACAATTAAGCACATCCCGAACACTGGTCCCCGACCCCTAGGGCATAAAAGAGCAGAGAAAGAGATTTATCAAAACCTGTCCAGAGGAAAAGTTGCTGAGTTGCCCATAGCAACCAATCAGATCGCTGCTTTCATTTTTAACAAGGCCTCTGCAAAATGAAAGCAGCAATCTGATTGGTTGCTATGGGCAACTGGGCCACTATTCCTCTGGACAGGTTTTGATAAATCTCCCCCCAATGGCCCTGATTTACTAAAGTCCGATCGACTTTTTTTCTTGGTTTATGCGCCAAAATTTTACACCGCACAACCTACACTTTTGAAAACACTCGGAGTATTTTTTTTTTATTTTTTTTACGAGAAAATGGGCGTGGCTAACCAAAAAATGGGCATGTTCCCGAAAAAAAGCAAAAATTACTTCCAAAATCACTCCTGAAAAAGTGCGAGTTTGCCTCACACAATAACCGCCAAGAGGACGAATGAAAATAAAAAAATGGAGTGATTTGTAACAAGGGACTGTCACGCCCCCTCCCATAGACTTGCATTAAGGGGACGGGCGTGACGGCCGGGGGGCGGAGTCCTGACGTCACGGACTTCCGTTCCCAGAGTCGCGACTCAGACCCTCCAGCGGTTCCGGTGAAAAAACAGGTGGGTGCCGCATGCAATAATGCGGGGGTCCCCAGCGGCGGGACCCCCGCGATCAGACATCTTATCCCCTATCCTTTGGTGGGAGTACCCCTTTAAAGTAACTTGTTTTCTAACCTGAAATAAACATGAATAACATTTTGAATCTTAATCCTTCCAGTATTTATTAGCGGTTGTATACTACAGAGGAAATGCTTGTCTTTTTGGACTTCTCTTCTGTCACGACCACAGTGCTCTCTGCTGACATCTCTGTTCATTTTAGGAACTGTCCAGAGCAGGAGAAAATCCCCATAGCAAACATATGCTGCTCTGGACAGTTCCTAAAATGAACAGAGAGGTCAGCAGAGAGCACTGTGCTTGTGAGAGAAGAGAAATCCAAAAAGAAAAGGATTTCCTCTGTAGTATACAGCCCCTAAAAAGTACTGGAAGGCTTAAGATTTTTTTTAATAGAAGTGATTTACAAATCTGTTTAACTTTCTGGCACCAGTTAATTTAAAATAATAATTGTTGTAATGTTTGAAGAATTATAACACATTAATACTTTTGATTCATGAAAACATTTTTAAACAAACAAGTCGAAAGCATTTTGACTCACATAACTATCGTATTTTTCGCCCTATAGGACGCACCGGCGTATAAGACATTTATAGGTGCAAAATCTAAAAAAATTAAGATTTTGAGCCCAATAGTGGTCTTCAACCTGCGGACCTCCAGATGTTGCAAAACTACAACTCCCAGCATGCCCGGACAGCCAACATGCTGGGAGTTGTAGTTTTGCAACATCTGGAGGTCCGCAGATTGAAGACCACTGCATAGGAGGTAATACTCACGTGTCCCCGCCGCTCCGGACCCGTCACCGCTGTCCTGGATGTCGCTCCATCGCTGTCCCCGTGTCCCCGTCGTTATGGAACGTCTCTGCTGCCGGCCGGGTATCCTCGCTCTCCGTCGCCGCCATCACGTCGTTATGCACGCCGATGCGCGTACGCGATGACGTGATGACGAGGAAGGAGAGCGCCGGCCATACAGGGGACTTTTTAACCAAATTAGTACGTTTATAATCCCTTTATTTTGATGACCTCTAACTTTTTTATTTTTCCGTATAAGTGGCGGTATGGGGGCTCATTTTTTGCGCCATGATCTGTACTTTTTTTTGATACCACATTTGCATATAAAAAACTTTTAATATATTTTTTATAATTTTTTTTTAAATAAAATGTATTAAAAAAGTAGGAATTTTGGACTTTTTTAATTTTTTTTCGTTCACGCCGTTCACCGTACGGGATCATTAACATTTTATTTTAATAGTCTGGACATTTACGCACGCGGCGATACCAAATATGTCTATAAAAAATGTTTTTTACGCTTTTTGGGGGTAAAATAGGAAAAAACGGACGTTTTACTTTTTTATTGGGGGAGGGGATTTTTCACTTTTTTTTTACTTTTACTTTTACATTTTTTTACATTTTTTTTTACACTTGAATAGTCCCCATAGGGGACTATTCATAGCAATACCATGATTGCTAATACTGATCTGTTCTATGTATAGGACATAGAACAGATCAGTATTATCGGTCATCTCCTGCTCTGGTCTGCTCGATCACAGACCAGAGCAGGAGACGCCGGGAGCCGCACGGAGGAAGGTGAGGGGACCTCCGTGCGGCGTTATGAATGATCGGATCCCCGCAGCAGCGCTGCGGGCGATCCGATCGTTCATTTAAATCGCGCACTGCCGCAGATGCCAGGATCTGTATTGATCCCGGCACCTGAGGGGTTAATGGCGGGTCCCTGGCTGCGATCAGCAGCCGGGATCAGCCGCGCATGACACGGGCATCGCTCCGATGCCCGCGGTTATGCTTAGGACGTAAATGTACGTCCTGGTGCGTTAATTACCACCTCACCAGGACGTACATTTACATCCTGCGTCCTTAAGGGGTTAAAGGGGTACTCCGGTGGAAAACTTTTTTTTTTTTTTTTTTTATCAACTGGTGCCAGAAAGTTAAACAGATTTGTAAATGACTTCTATTAAAAAATCTTAATCCTTCCAGTACTTTTTAGGGGCTGTATACTAAAGAGAAATCCAGAAAAAGAAATGCCTTTCCTGTGGTGTCCTGACCACAGTGCTCTCGTCTGACCTCTGCTGTCCATTTTAGGAACTGTCCAGAGAAGCATATGTTTGCTATGGGGATTGTCCCCAGTTCCTAAAATGGACAGCAGAGAGCACTGTGGTCAGGACATCACATTAAAGGCATTTCTTTTTTTGGATTTCTCTTTAGTATACAGCCCCTAAAAAGTACTGGAAGGATTAAGATTTTTAAATAGAAGTGATTTACAAATCTGTTTAACTTTCTGGCACCAGTTGATTTAAAAAAAAAAAGTTTTTCACGGTAGTACCCCTTTAACTATATATATACCACAGTACTGTCTATACCTCTGGGATTAGCAGGCACCCGGTCACTTGTTCCAGCGCATGTTACTTCTGAGAGGCCTCTAGAAGCGCATGCAGGCAGTGAAAGGGGTACTCCGCTGCTCAGCGTTTGGAACAAACGGTTCCCAACTCTGGAGCCGGCGTCGGGAGCTCGTGATGTCATAGCCCCGCCCCTGATGACATCACGTCACACCCCCTCAATGCAAGTCTATGTGAGGGGGCGTGGCACCTGCCACGCCCCTCCCGTAGACTTGCATTGAGGGGCGGGGCATGACATCATGAGGGGGCGGGGCTATGATTGTTCCAAAGGAGTACGGTAAGTATACAGTGCGGGGGGTCTAGTATCGGGACCTCTTAGTGCTCACGCTACTATGTAGCGACTTCCGTGTCGGCTCCCCGTGTTTCTGTACGGAGGAGAGATGCTGTTCATTTTAGGAACTGTCCAGAGCATCATATGTTTGCTCTGGGGATTTTCTCCTGCTCTGGACAGTTCCTAAAATGGACAGCAGAGGTCAGCAGAGAGCACTGTGGTCATGACATCAGAGAAATCTAAAAAGTAATACATTTCCTCTGTAGTATAAAGCCCCTAAAAAGTACTGGAAGGATTAAAAAATGTTAATAGAAGTAATTTACAAATCTGTTTAACTTTCTGGCACCAGTTCATTTAAAAAAAAAAGTTTTCCACAGGAGTACCCCTTTAAGAAGAAGTCTCCCTCGGGAGGGGACAAGCATAAGGGCTTTTGACATCAGCCTTTCTCAGTTTGCCTCAGTCTGGTCTCTAACATCTTCAGACTCAGGGTAACTTCTGTGATTTCGAGAGGCTATGCCTTGGAATTCAGAGTTCTCCCTCCAAACAGTTTTTTTGCTCAACAGAGGAAATGCTCAGGTCAACACTCTCATTTCAGAATTCCTTCAAAAAGGCGCTCTAGGATATGTTCCATCACATTAGAAGGGTTAAGGAGTTTATTCCAGAGGGCACTTGGAGACTGGTCATGGACCTAACCCTGAACTCTTTTATCATTAAGAAGATATTTAAAATGGAATCCAGCGAGATCTTTTGGCTACAATCGATTTGAGAGATGTTTACCTGCACATCCCGATCCTCAAATCTCACCGGAGTGGCTCTTCTAGTGGACCATCAGATTGTGCATCTTCAGTTCACTTGTCTCCCATTCCGCTTGTCTTCAGCCTCACGGGTGTTCACCAAAGGGGCAGTGGTCCTGGCTGCATATCTCAGGCTTAAAGGGGTAGTCCAGTGGTGAAAAACTTATCCCCTATCCTAAGCATAGGGGATAAGTTTGAGATCGCGGGGGGGTCCGACCGCTGGGGCCCCCTGCGATCTCTCTGTACTGGGGACAGGCTCTCCGGCCAGATAGCGGGTGTCGACCCCCGCACACAGCGGCGGCCGACACGCCCCCTCATTACATCTCAATGGCAGAGCCGGAGATTGCCGAAGACAGCGCTTCGGCTCTGCCATAGAGTTGTGTTGAGGGGGGTGTCGGCCGCCGCTTCGTGCGGAGGTCGACACGCCCCCTTCCCGCGGGCTTTCGGGGCTCCGTACAGGAGATCGCAGGGGGCCCCATCGGTCTGACCCCCCGCGATCTGCAACTTATCCCCTATCCTTAGGATAGGGGATAAGTTGTTCACCACTGGGTCACCACTGGACTACTCCTTTAAAGGAGTGAATCTGATTCCTTACCTGGACGATTGGCTGTTACTGCCCCACTCCAGGGAGCTACTCCTTCATCACATCCAGATTACCATCTCAGTTCTGGTGAATCACGGATTTCTTGTGAATTATCAGAAGTCCCAGCTATCACCTAACTCATTCAGCAGATTCCTACGGTTCAGAATCAACTCCACCTCCATGAGATTGTTCCTGTCAGAGGAGAGGATCCAGAAGTTCACTTCGGAGGTGACGAGGCTGATCAGTGTCTCTGAATTGAAGGTACATTCAACAATGACGTCTGCTCTGGATGCGGTCCCCTGGAGAAGAGCGCACATGAGACCTCTAAAACTGGACCTCCTTGCCCATTGGAACAGGAGACCTTGGGGATTAGACAAGCTAATGTCTATTTACGATGCCTCCAGACAAGATTTTACCTGGTAATTGCGTCCGGACAAGGTTTGTTCAGGAAGATCTTTGCTTCCCCTCAGGTTCTCCTAACCACGGATGCCTCTGCTAGCGGTTGGGGAGTGCATTTGGGTAACAATTTGGTCCAACGCAGATGGTCCAAGCGTGAGGCTTCCATGTCATCCAATCGAAGGGAGTTAAGAGCAGTCCGTCTTGCCTTGTCTCACTTTTCTTCTCTGTTGCAGGATCACAAGGTTCTCATTCAGTCAGACAACCTCCCTACGGCGTTCTATTTGAACAAGCAGGGTGGGACGAGATCGTCACAGATGATGGAGGAATGCAGGCTGCTGATAGCCTGGGCGGAAGACCATTTGACCAATCTCCATGCAATCGACACTCTGGGGTCCCTGAATTGCAGAGAGGATTTCCTCAGCAGGAAAGAAGTGAATCCAACAGTGTGGAGTCTGAACGACTCGATTTTCCAACAAATCGTCAAATCGTAGAGTTCAGATTACCGGAGATGGATGTGATGGCAACCAGGGCCAATAGGAAACTGTCTCTATTTTGCTCCATCTATTGCAGGGACCACCCAGATCATCTAGATGGCCTATCCTTCTCCTGGAGCAACAGGTTCCTCTATGCTTTTCCTCCCTGGCCATTGATTCCACCGATGCTGCTCAAGATCAAGGAGGACAAAGGGAAGGTGCTAGCGATTGGTTCCAACTTGCGTTAAGACTTTCGAAAGGCTTTCATTGGGAACTTCCAGTTCAACCAAACCTGCCATCCAGCAGTGCACAAGTTGAGACTAACAGCCTGGCTCCTGAGAGGACAACCCTCAGTTCTCAAGGGTTTTCAGAGGAGCTTATTGATCTGTTGGCTGCGTCAAGAAAAACCTTCAACTCTTAAAGTCTACTCAAGAATCTCTAAGATTTTCCAGTCTTGGTGCACTGATCATCATGTCAGTGACTCTGCCATATGTTATATTCTGCAATTCCTGAAGGAGGGATTTGATAAGGGTCTCACACTCTTCGATTTCAATTCTCTACCATCAACAACTTTCTTCAAGGAGCTTTCTCCAACAATCCGTTAGTCAACATGTTTTTTAAAGCAGTCTCCATTCTCAGACCTGCTGTGAATCCACCTGTTCCGTTGTGGGATCTACCATCAGTTCTTAAAGTTCTTTCATGTCATCCATTTGAACCCATCGACCAGGCAGACATTAAGTTTCTCTCTTGGAAGGTGCCTATTCAGGTAGCCATTACATCGGCAAAAAGAGTATCAGAACTTCAGGCGTTGTCTATTCAAGCCCCTTATCTGAGAAGACTTCCAGATTGCTTAATTTTACGACTGGATCTGTCTTCAGACCTAAAATTTGTTCATATTTGGTATCACCGCGTGTGGAATTGTCTGGACTATTAAAATATAATATTCTGTATGGTGAAGGGCGTAAACGGAGAGAAAAAAAAACAACAGAATTGTGTTTTTTGTTTTTTGTCACATCACATCCGACACAAAAATACCCCCAATGACTCAGAGCCCCATAAACTTTGTCTGAAATTTGTCCAGTAGAAACGGATGATCACCAAACTGATAAGTTCTGGATACTATGTTGCGAGTATGTGTAAAACAGCGTAAATGGGTACTCCGCTGCTAGACATCTTATCCTCTATCCAAAGGATAGGGGATAAGATGTCTGATCTCAGGGGTCCTGCTGCTGGGGCCCCCCACGATCTCCCGCAGCACCTGGCGTTTGTCCTACGACAGTGGTCGTGATGTAATGGCCACGCCCCCTCCATACATGTCTATTGGAGGGGGCGTCTTGTCCGACACGCCCCCTCCCATAGACATGAATGGAGGGGTCGTGGCATGATGTAACGAGGGGGCGTGGCTGTAGTGCCACGATCACGGCCTGCAACACCAAGCATTCAGTACAAATTGGACCGGAGAACCCCTTTAAGACTGTATCACAATATGGATTTGTGACATTTGCCGCCACCTTTGTGCGCATGCGCGCGACATCTTGTGTTTCCCCACCGCGCAACATCTCTCTTTGAGGACCAACATAGTGTTAAACCGGAATTGTTATTCTATCTTATGCAGTGCAGACATTCAATATTATTTTTTAATCAACATAAATGGGATTCTGTACATTGACTTTGAGCAGAATTTGGTCACTGCTCCTTTAATATTGTGCATAGTTTGCAGACTTTTTAGCGGATACGTTTCTTTGGTGTTTTAGTACGTGTCTGTGTGTCTGTGTGTCGTGTGTCTGTGTGTAGTGTGTCTGTGTGTCGTGTGTAGATGAAGGTGATTTTATGATGCACAAGATCATAATTTCTAATTTCTTAAGCTGAATTGGAGCTGAACCAAAGTAACACTGAAGAACTCCAGTCCACTTATTGTGAACAAGATGCGACACTTCACTATAAAAAGTGC
Source organism: Hyla sarda (assembly GCF_029499605.1). Classification (NCBI taxonomy): domain Eukaryota; kingdom Metazoa; phylum Chordata; class Amphibia; order Anura; family Hylidae; genus Hyla; species Hyla sarda. Next base: position 4,285,408 of record NC_079200.1, read on the forward strand.
GTCCAGAAGACGTTCCCCAAATTAACAGTGAGGATCGGGAAGCAGGATGGGAATATACTGGCCTAGTGGAAATGAAGCTGTATGATATTACACCAGTAGGGGGAGCTGTATGATATTACACCAGTAGGAGGAGCTGTATGATATTACACCAGGGGGAGGAGCTGTATGATATTACACCAGGAGGAGGAGCTGTATGATATTACACCAGGAGGAGGAGCTGTATTATATTACACGAGGGGGAGGAGCTGTATGATATTACACAAGTAGGAGGAGCTGCATCATGTTACACCAGGAGGAGGAGCTGCATAATATTACACCAGTAGGAGGAGCTGTATAATATTACACCAGGGGGAGGAGCTGTATGATATTACACCAGGAGGAGGAGCTGTATGATATTACGCCAGTAGGAGGAGCTGTATCATATTACACCAGTAGGAGTAACTGTATGATATTACACCAGGGGGAGGAGCTGTATGATATTACACCAGTAGGAGGAGCTGTGAGATAATACACCAGTAGGAGGAGCTGTATGATATTACACCAGGAGGAGGAGCTGTATGACATTACACCAGTAGGAGGAGCTGTATGATATTACACCAGGAGGAGGAGCTGTATGATATTACACCAGGAGGAGGAGCTGTGTCATATTACACCAGGAGGAGGAGCTGTATGACATTACACCAGGAAGAGGAGCTGTATGATATCACACCAGGAGGAGGAGCTGTGTCATATTACACCAGTAGGAGGAGCTGTATGATATTACACCAGGGGGAGGAGCTGTATGATATTACACCAGGAGGAGGATCTGTATGATATTACACCAGGAGGAGGAGCTGTATGATATGACACCAGTAGGAGGAGCTGTGTGATAATACACCAGTAGGAGGAGCTGTGTGATATTACACCAGTAGGAGGAGCTGTATGATATTAAACCAGTAGGAGGAGCTGTATGATATTAAACCAGTAGGAGGAGCTGTAAGATATTACACCAGGAGGAGGAGCTGTATGATATTACACCAGAAGGAGGAGCTGTATGATATTACACAAGTAGGAGGAGCTGTATGCTATTACACCAGGAGGAGGAGCTGTATGATATTACACCAGTAGGAGGAGCTGTATGATATTACACCAGGGGGAGGAGCTGTATGATATTACACCAGGAGGAGGAGCTGTATGATATTACACCAGGAGGACGAGCTGTATGATATTACACCAGTAGGAGGAGCTGTATGATATTACACCAGGAGGACGAGCTGTATGATATTACACCAGTAGGAGGAGCTGTATGATATTACACCAGGAGGAGGAGCTGTGTCATATTACACCAGGAGGAGGAGCTGTATGATATTACACCAGGAGGAGGAGCTGTATGATATTACACCAGGAGGACGAGCTGTATGATATTACACCAGTAGGAGGAGCTGTATGATATTACACCAGGAGGACGAGCTGTATGATATTACACCAGTAGGAGGAGCTGTATGATATTACACCAGGAGGAGGAGCTGTGTCATATTACACCAGGAGGAGGAGCTGTATGACATTACACCAGTAGGAGGAGCTGTATGATATTACACCAGGAGGAGGAGCTGTATGATATTACACCAGGAGGACGAGCTGTATGATATTACACCAGTAGGAGGAGCTGTGTGATAATACACCAGTAGGAGGAGCTGTATGATATTATACCAGGAGGAGGAGCTGTGTCATATTACACCAGGAGGAGGAGCTGTATGACATTACACCAGTAGGAGGAGCTGTATGATATTACACCAGGAGGAGGAGCTGTATCATATTACACCAGGAGGAGGAGCTGCATAATATTACACCAGTAGGAGGAGCTGTATGATATTACACCAGGGGGAGGAGCTATATGATATTACACCAGGAGGAGGAGCTGTATGATATTACACCAGGAGGAGGAGCTGTATGATATTACGCCAGTAGGAGGAGCTGTATCATATTACACCAGTAGGAGTAACTGTATGATATTACACCAGGGGGAGGAGCTGTATGATATTACACCAGTAGGAGGAGCTGTGAGATAATACACCAGTAGGAGGAGCTGTATGATATTACACCAGGAGGAGGAGCTGTATGACATTACACCAGTAGGAGGAGCTGTATGATATTACACCAGGAGGAGGAGCTGTATGATATTACACCAGTAGGAGGAGCTGTGTCATATTACACCAGGAGGAGGAGCTGTATGACATTACACCAGGAAGAGGAGCTGTATGATATCACACCAGGAGGAGGAGCTGTGTCATATTACACCAGTAGGAGGAGCTGTATGATATTACACCAGGGGGAGGAGCTGTATGATATTACACCAGGAGGAGGATCTGTATGATATTACACCAGGAGGAGGAGCTGTATGATATGACACCAGTAGGAGGAGCTGTGTGATAATACACCAGTAGGAGGAGCTGTATGATATTACACCAGTAGGAGGAGCTGTATGATATTAAACCAGTAGGAGGAGCTGTATGATATTAAACCAGTAGGAGGAGCTGTAAGATATTACACCAGGAGGAGGAGCTGTATGATATTACACCAGAAGGAGGAGCTGTATGATATTACACCAGTAGGAGGAGCTGTATGCTATTACACCAGGAGGAGGAGCTGTATGATATTACACCAGGAGGAGGAGCTGTATGATATTACATCAGTAGGAGGAGCTGTAAGATATTACACAAGGAGGAGGAGCTGTATGATATTACACCCCTAGGTGAAGCTGTAAGATATTACACCAGGAGGAGGAGCTGTATGATATTACACAAGGAGGAGGAGCTGTATGATATTACACAAGGAGGAGGAGCTGTATGATATTACACTAGTAGGAGGAGCTGTATGATATTACACTAGTAGGAGGAGCTGTATGATATTACACCAGTAGGAGGAGCTGTATGATATTACACCAGGAGGAGGAGCTGTATGATATTACACCAGGAGGAGGATCTGTATGATATTACACCAGGAGGGGGAGCTGTATGATATTACACCAGTGGGAGGAGCTGTATGATATTACACCAGTAGGAGGATCTGCATGATATTACACCAGTAGGAGGATCTGTATAATATTACACCAGTAGGAGGAGCTGTATGATATTACACCAGTAGGAGGAGCTGTATGATATTACACCAGTAGGAGGAGCTGTATGATATTAAACCAGTAGGAGGAGCTGTATGATATTACACAAGTAGCAGGAGCTGTATGATATTACACCAGTAGGAGGAGCTGTATGATATTAAACCAGTAGGAGGAGCTGTATGATATTACACCAGTAGGAGGAGCTGTATGATATTAAACCAGTAGGAGGAGCTGTATGATATTACACAAGTAGGAGGAGCTGTATGATATTACACCAGTAGGAGGAGCTGTATGATATTAAACCAGTAGGAGGAGCTGTATGATATTACACCAGTAGGAGGAGCTGTATGATATTAAAACAGGAGGAGGAGCTGTATGATATTACACCAGTAGGAGGAGCTGTATGATATTACACCAGTAGGAGGAGCTGTATGATATTACACAAGGAACAGGATCTGTATGATATTACACCAGCAGGAGGTGCTGTGTGATATTACACCAGTAGGAGGAGCTGTATGATATCACACCAGTAGGAGGAGCTGTATGATATTACACCAGTAGAAGGAGCTGTATGATATGACACCAGTAGGAGGAGCTGTATGATATTAAACCAGTAGGAGGAGCTGTATGATATTACACCAGTAGGAGGAGCTGTATGATATTACACCAGTAGGAGGAGCTGTATGCTATTACACCAGGAGGAGGAGCTGTATGATATGACACCAGTAGGAGGAGCTGTATGATATTAAACCAGTAGGAGAAGCTGTATGATATTACACCAGTAGGAGGAGCTGTATGATATTAAACCAATAGGAGGAGCTGTATGATATTACACCAGGAACAGGATCTGTATGATATTACACCAGCAGGAGGTGCTGTGTGATATTACACCAGTAGGAGGAGCTGTATGATATCACACCAGTAGGAGGAGCTGTATGATATTACACAAGTAGGAGGAGCTGTATGATATTACACCAGTAGGAGGAGCTGTATGATATTAAACCAGGAGGAGGAGCTGTATGATATTACACCAGGAACAGGATCTGTATGATATTACACCAGTTGGAGGTGCTGTGTGATATTACATCAGTAGGAGGAGCTGTATGATATCACACCAGTAGGAGGAGCTGTATGATATGACACCAGTAGGAGGAGCTGTATGATATTACACCAGTAGGAGGAGCTGTATGATATTACACCAGTAGGAGGAGCTGTATGATATTAAACCAGTAGGAGGAGCTGTATGATATTACACCAGTAGGAGGAGCTGTATGATATTAAACCAGTAGGAGGAGCTGTATGATATTACACAAGTAGGAGGAGCTGTATGATATTACACCAGTAGGAGGAGCTGTATGATATTAAACCAGTAGGAGGAGCTGCATGATATTACACCAGTAGGAGGAGCTGTATGATATTAAACCAGGAGGAGGAGCTGTATGATATTACACCAGGAACAGGATCTGTATGATATTACACCAGCAGGAGGTGCTGTGTGATATTACACCAGTAGGAGGAGCTGTATGATATCACACCAGTAGGAGGAGCTGTATGATATGACACCAGTAGGAGGAGCTGTATGATATTACACCAGTAGGAGGAGCTGTATGATATGACACCAGTAGGAGGAGCTGTATAAAATTACACCAGTTGGAGGAGGTGCTGAATGATATTACACAAGGAGGAGGAGCTTTATGATATTACACTAGTAGGAGGAGCTGTATGATAATACACCAGGAGGAGGAGCTGTATGATTTTACACCAGTAGGAGGAGCTGTATGATATTACACCAGTAAGAGGAGCTGTATGATATTAAACCAGTAGGAGGAGCTGTATGATATTACACAAGTAGGAGGAGCTGTATGATATTACACCAGTAGGAGGAGCTGTATGATATTAAACCAGTAGGAGGAGCTGTATGATATTAAACCAGTAGGAGGAGCTGTATGATATTACACCAGTAGGAGGAGCTGTATGATATTAAACCAGTAGGAGGAGCTGTATGATATTACACCAGTAGGAGGAGCTGTATGATATTAAAACAGGAGGAGGAGCTGTATGATATTACACCAGTAGGAGGAGCTGTATGATATTTCACCAGTAGGAGGAGCTGTATGATATTACACAAGGAACAGGATCTGTATGATATTACACCAGCAGGAGGTGCTGTGTGATATTACACCAGTAGGAGGAGCTGTATGATATCACACCAGTAGGAGGAGCTGTATGATATTACACCAGTAGGAGGAGCTGTATGATATGACACCAGTAGGAGGAGCTGTATGATATTAAACCAGTAGGAGGAGCTGTATGATATTACACCAGTAGGAGGAGCTGTATGATATTACACCAGTAGGAGGAGCTGTATGCTATTACACCAGGAGGAGGAGCTGTATGATATGACACCAGTAGGAGGAGCTGTATGATATTAAACCAGTAGGAGAAGCTGTATGATATTACACCAGTAGGAGGAGCTGTATGATATTAAACCAATAGGAGGAGCTGTATGATATTACACCAGGAACAGGATCTGTATGATATTACACCAGCAGGAGGTGCTGTGTGATATTACACCAGTAGGAGGAGCTGTATGATATTACACCAGTAGGAGGAGCTGTATGATATTACACCAGTAGGAGGAGCTGTATGATATTAAACCAGGAGGAGGAGCTGTATGATATTACACCAGGAACAGGATCTGTATGATATTACACCAGTTGGAGGTGCTGTGTGATATTACATCAGTAGGAGGAGCTGTATGATATGACACCAGTAGGAGGAGCTGTATGATATTACACCAGTAGGAGGAGCTGTATGATATTACACCAGTAGGAGGAGCTGTATGATATGACACCAGTAGGAGGAGCTGTATAAAATTACACCAGTTGGAGGAGGTGCTGAATGATATTACACCACGAGGAGGAGCTTTATGATATTACACTAGTAGGAGGAGCTGTATGATAATACACCAGTAGGAGGAGCTGTATGATTTTACACCAGTAGGAGGAGCTGTATGAAATTACACCAGTAGGAGGAGCTGTATGATATGACACCAGTAGGAGGAGCTGTATGATATTAAACCAGTAGGAGGAGCTGTATGATATTACACCAGTAGGAGGAGCTGTATGATATGACACCAGTAGGAGGAGCTGTATGATATTAAACCAGTAGGAGGAGCTGTATGATATTACACCAGTAGGAGGAGCTGTATGATATTAAACCAATAGGAGGAGCTGTATGATATTACACCAGGAACAGGATCTGTATGATATTACACCAGCAGGAGGTGCTGTGTGATATTACACCAGTAGGAGGAGCTGTATGATATCACTCCAGTAGGAGGAGCTGTATGATATTACACAAGTAGGAGGAGCTGTATGATATTACACCAGTAGGAGGAGCTGTATGATATTAAACCAGTAGGAGGAGCTGTATGATATTACACCAGTAGGAGGAGCTGTATGATATTAAACCAGTAGGAGGAGCTGTATGATATTACACAAGTAGGAGGAGCTGTATGATATTACACCAGTAGGAGGAGCTGTATGATATTAAACCAGTAGGAGGAGCTGCATGATATTACACCAGTAGGAGGAGCTGTATGATATTAAACCAGGAGGAGGAGCTGTATGATATTACACCAGGAACAGGATCTGTATGATATTACACCAGCAGGAGGTGCTGTGTGATATTACACCAGTAGGAGGAGCTGTATGATATCACACCAGTAGGAGGAGCTGTATGATATGACACCAGTAGGAGGAGCTGTATGATATTACACCAGTAGGAGGAGCTGTATGATATGACACCAGTAGGAGGAGCTGTATAAAATTACACCAGTTGGAGGAGGTGCTGAATGATATTACACAAGGAGGAGGAGCTTTATGATATTACACTAGTAGGAGGAGCTGTATGATAATACACCAGGAGGAGGAGCTGTATGATTTTACACCAGGAGGAGGAGCTGTATGATATTACACCAGTAGGAGGAGCTGTATGATATCACACCAGTAGGAGGAGCTGTATGATATTACAGCAGTAGGAGGAGCTGTATGATATGACACCAGTAGGAGGAGCTGTATAAAATTACACCAGTTGGAGGAGGTGCTGAATGATATTACACCAGGAGGAGGAGCTGTATGAAATTACACCAGGAACAGGATCTGTATGATATTACACCAGCAGGAGGTGCTGTGTGATATTACACCAGTAGGAGGAGCTGTATGATATCACACCAGTAGGAGGAGCTGTATGATATGACACCAGTAGGAGGAGCTGTATGATATTACACCAGTAGGAGGAGCTGTATGATATTACTCAAGTAGGAGGAGCTGTATGATATTACACCAGTAGGAGGAGCTGTATGATATTACACCAGTAGGAGGAGCTGTATGATATTAAACCAGTAGGAGGAGCTGTATGATATTACACCAGTAGGAGGAGCTGTATGATATGACACCAGTAGGAGGAGCTGTATGATATTAAACCAGTAGGAGGAGCTGTATGATATTACACCAGTAGGAGGAGCTGTATGATATTACACCAGTAGGAGGAGCTGTATGATATTACACCAGTAGGAGGAGCTGTATGATATTACACCAGTAGGAGGAGCTGTATGCTATTACACCAGGAGGAGGAGCTGTATGATATGACACCAGTAGGAGGAGCTGTATGATATTAAACCAGTAGGAGGAGCTGTATGATATTACACCAGTAGGAGGAGCTGTATGATATTAAACCAGGAGGAGGAGCTGTATGATATTACACCAGGAACAGGATCTGTATGATATTACACCAGCAGGAGGTGCTGTGTGATATTACACCAGTAGGGGGAGCTGTATGATATCACACCAGTAGGAGGAGCTGTATGATATTACACAAGTAGGAGGAGCTGTATGATATTAAACCAGTAGGAGGAGCTGTATGATATTACACAAGTAGGAGGAGCTGTATGATATTAAACCAGTAGGAGGAGCTGTATGATATTACACCAGTAGGAGGAGCTGTATGATATTAAACCAGTAGGAGGAGCTGTATGATATTACACAAGTAGGAGGAGCTGTATGATATTACACCAGTAGGAGGAGCTGAATGATATTAAACCAGTAGGAGGAGCTGCATGATATTACACCAGTAGGAGGAGCTGTATGATATTAAACCAGGAGGAGGAGCTGTATGATATTACACCAGGAACAGGATCTGTATGATATTACACCAGCAGGAGGTGCTGTATGATATGACACCAGTAGGAGGAGCTGTATGATATGACACCAGTAGGAGGAGCTGTATGATATTACACCAGTAGGAGGAGCTGTATGATATGACACCAGTAGGAGGAGCTGTATAAAATTACACCAGTTGGAGGAGGTGCTGAATGATATTACACAAGGAGGAGGAGCTTTATGATATTACACTAGTAGGAGGAGCTGTATGATAATACACCAGGAGGAGGAGCTGTATGATTTTACACCAGGAGGAGGAGCTGTATGATATTACACCAGTAGGAGGAGCTGTATGATATCACACCAGTAGGAGGAGCTGTATGATATTACAGCAGTAGGAGGAGCTGTATGATATGACACCAGTAGGAGGAGCTGTATAAAATTACACCAGTTGGAGGAGGTGCTGAATGATATTACACAAGGAGGAGGAGCTTTATGATATTACACCAGGAGGAGGAGCTGTATGATATTAAACCAGGAGGAGGAGCTGTATTATATTACACCAGGAACAGGATCTGTATGATATTACACCAGCAGGAGGTGCTGTGTGATATTACACCAGTAGGAGGAGCTGTATGATATCACACCAGTAGGAGGAGCTGTATGATATGACACCAGTAGGAGGAGCTGTATGATATCACACCAGTAGGAGGAGCTGTATGATATTACTCAAGTAGGAGGAGCTGTATGATATTACACCAGTAGGAGGAGCTGTATGATATTAAACCAGTAGGAGGAGCTGTATGATATTACACCAGTAGGAGGAGCTGTATGATATTACACCAGGAACAGGATCTGTATGATATTACACCAGGAGGAGGAGTTGTATGATATTACACAAGGAGGAGGAGCTGTATGATATTAAACCAGTAGGAGGAGCTGTATGATATTACACAAGTAGGAGGAGCTGTATGATATTACACCAGTAGGAGGAGCTGTATGATATTAAACCAGTAGGAGGAGCTGCATGATATTACACCAGTAGGAGGAGCTGTATGATATTAAACCAGGAGGAGGAGCTGTATGATATTACACCAGGAACAGGATCTGTATGATATTACACCAGCAGGAGGTGCTGTGTGATATTACACCAGTAGGAGGAGCTGTATGATATCACACCAGTAGGAGGAGCTGTATGATATGACACCAGTAGGAGGAGCTGTATGATATTACACCAGTAGGAGGAGCTGTATGATATGACACCAGTAGGAGGAGCTGTATAAAATTACACCAGTTGGAGGAGGTGCTGAATGATATTACACAAGGAGGAGGAGCTTTATGATATTACACTAGTAGGAGGAGCTGTATGATAATACACCAGGAGGAGGAGCTGTATGATTTTACACCAGGAGGAGGAGCTGTATGATATTACACCAGTAGGAGGAGCTGTATGATATTACACCAGGAGGAGGAGCTGTATGATTTTACACCAGGAGGAGGAGCTGTATGATATCACACCAGTAGGAGGAGCTGTATGATATCACACCAGTAGGAGGAGCTGTATGATATTACAGCAGTAGGAGGAGCTGTATGATATGACACCAGTAGGAGGAGCTGTATAAAATTACACCAGTTGGAGGAGGTGCTGAATGATATTACACAAGGAGGAGGAGCTTTATGATATTACACCAGGAGGAGGAGCTGTATGATATTACACCAGTAGGAGGATCTGGGTGGCGTGTGCAATGTTCACAGCACTGTGAATGCTATGAAGTTTGTAGGATTTCACCCCAAAAAAGTAGCCACCAAATTACCCTGTGATGGTACGGTGCTTCATGTTCCAGCTCCAAGAAGGAATATGTAGGAGCCAGAGGAGGAGAAGGCTGAGCAAGGACTCCTCTGCCTACAGTAATCTCTTGTGATCTACAGTTGGGGTTGGTGCTGTGTGGCCTAACATATCGCAGAAGTTCTTCAGCGTATGCCCTGCATATGGGGCATAAAGTGCAGCAAATGTGAGTAAAATTATTTGCACCTCAGTAAGCCAACCTGTGGTCCCACCGGGATTCTCTAATTTCCAGTGCGCATCAAAGTATTTCTTCCCCTGACAATGCCCCAGGCTATCTAAGGATTTAACTCCCATCACTTTTCTGTATGCTTAGCTCACTTTTTGATCAAAATGTACCCCCGATCCACCACGCGGAGGTGGCCTCACTTCATATGGGACCCTAACACACTCATTCCACTCACCACTCGCGGAAATCGTGGAGGGTCCCATCAATTGGACCCCTGGTACTTAGCTACTTATCTTCTATCCACAGTCCATTATAGGGTAGCCCTCTCTAACATACTAAAAGAAGGTTGCAGCACGATTTCCGGAAAACAGGACCCGAGTGCTGTACTCGGGTCTCTTCATCGCTATCATAGAAATGAATGGAGCATGAGCCGTCTACATCACATGCTCCTCACTGAAGGCCAGGGTCCCTTACAGAGTAGGTCGCAATCAGCTACTTATCCTCTGTCCTGTGGTGGCATCTTTTTACCTTCCAAGAACAATAGGATTGTGGATGTAAAACATTAATGTGATTGAGGATGTGAAACATTACATAGTTAGTACGGTCGAAAAAAGACATATGTCCATCAAGTTCAACCAGGGAATTAAGGGGTAGGGGTGCGGCGCGATATTGGGGAAGGGATGGGATTTTATATTTCTTCATAAGCATTAATCTTATTTTGTTCCAGGAATGTATCTAATCCTGTTTTAAAGCTGTAAATTGTTCCAGCTGTGACCAGTTCCTGAGGTAGACCGTTCCATAAATTCACAGTCCTCACGGTAAAGAAGGCGTGTCGCCCCTTGAGACTAAACTTTTTCTTCTCCAGACGGAGGGAGTGCCCCCTCGTCCTTTGGGGGGGTTTAACCTGGAACAGTTTTTCTCCATATTTTTTGTATGGGCCATTAATATACTTATATACGTTTATCATATCCCCCCTTAAACGTCTCTTCTCAAGACTAAACAATTGTAACTCCTTTAATCGCTCCTCATAGCTAAGATGTTCCATGCCCCATATTAGTTTAGTCGCGCTTCTCTGCACCCTTTCCAACTCCGCAGTGTCCCTTTTATGGACAGGTGACCAAAACTGAACAGCATATTCCAGGTGAGGCCGTACCAATGCTTTATAAAGGGGGAGTATTATGTCCCTGTCCCTTGAGTCCATGCCTCTTTTGATACATGACAATATCCTGCCGGCTTTGGAAGCAGCAGCCTGACATTGTGCTATTCTGTAGTCTGTGATCTACAAGTCACCCAGATCCTTCTCTACCAGTGACTCTGCCAGTTTAATCCCCCCTAAGACATACGATGCTGCAGGTTATTAGTATACACAGCCCCCCTCTATATACACAGCCCCCCCCTCTATATACACAGCCCCCCCTATATACACAGCACCCCCCTCTATATACACAGCCCCCCCTCTATATACACAGCCCCCCTCTATATCCACAGCCATTCCTCTGTCAAGGCTTCTACTCACCTCTTCATAAAAGCAAATTAGATTGGTGACAACTTCTGTCCTTAGTAAACCCATGCTGGCTATCACTTATAATACTATTATCCCCTATGTATTCCTGTATGTAATCCCTTATAAGTCCTTCAAACTATTTACCCACAATGCACGTTAAACTTACCGGTCTATAGTTTCCTGGGGAAGACCTAGAGCCCTTTTTGAAGATTGGCACCACATTCGCCTTGCGCCAGTCCCTTGGCACAATACCAGACACCAGAGAATCTCTAAATATCATGAACAGGGGTACAGATATTACTGAACTTACCTCTCTAAGAACTCTTGGGTGTAGTCCATCCGGTCCTGGGGATTTGCTTACATTTATATCACTTAACTTACCTTGTACCATCTCTACATTAAGCCAGTTCAGTACATTACATGATGTGTTACCAGCACTGACCTGTACATGATGTGTTACCAGCACTGACCTGTACATGATGTGTTACCAGCACTGACCTGTACATGATGTGTTACCAGCACAGACCTGGCCAATGTCAGCTCCTTCTTCCATAGTGTATACAGAACTAAAGAACCAATTCAGTAGCTCCGCCTTCTCTTGATCGCCCGTGACAACCTCCCCATTATCATTATTAAGGGGTCCTACATGCTCTGTCCTTGTTTTTTTTGTATTTATATATCCCCAAAAATATTTAGGATTAGTTTTGCTTTCTTTGGCCACCTGTCTCTCGTTTTGAATTTTTGCTGTTTTTATTACATTTTTACAGATTTTATTAAGCTCCTTGTACTGTTTAAATGTTATCGCTGACCCATCAGATTTGTATTTTTTGAAGGCTATTTTTTTGTTGTTTATTGCTCTTTTAACATCATGTGTCAGCCATGTAGGATTTAGTTTTAATGGTTTATATTTGTTCCCCTTTGGTATATATTTAGCTGTATAGTTATTTAGAGTTGATTTAAAGATGTCCCATTTACCTTCTGTATCAGTATTTGAGAACACCTCCCCCCAGTCTATGTCCTGTAGTGCAGATCTCAGCCCAGGGAAATTTGCCTTTTTAAAGTTATATGTTTTTGCTTTCCCCGCCTGTCTTTGTTTTCTACATTTTAAGTGAAAAGTAACTATATTGTGGTCGCTATTACCAAGGTTTTCCCGCACAGTTACATTACCAATCAGCTCTGCGTTGTTGGAAATGATCAGATCCCACAAGGCATCACTACTTGTTGGGTCCTCCACAAACTGGCCCATAAAATTATCCTGCAATAAATTTAGGAATTTTCTCCCCTTTGTAGTTTTAGCCAACCCCGGACCCCAATCTATATCTGGATAGTTAAAATCTCCCATTATTACCACTGTACCTGCCCGGGCGGCCCTCTCTATTTGTTTATACAGCCGACCTTCTATCTCTTCAGTGATATTAGGGGGTCTGTAGATTACACCAAATACTATTTTTTCAGTATTTCCCTCCTTTTGTAATTCTACCCACAATGATTCCACATCCTCAGAATCATCACACACTATGGCATCGTTCACACTGACTTTCATACCACTTCTTACATACAGACAGACTCCACCACCTTTTCTGTTCATTCTATCCTTGCGAAACAATGTAAACCCCTGCAGATTAACAGCCCAGTCATGCGAGGAGTCCAGCCATGTCTCAGTGACCCCAACTATATCACCAGCCATGTCTCAGTGACCCCAACTATATCACCAGCCATGTCTCAGTGACCCCAACTATATCAATATGTTCCTCCAGTATCAAGGCCTGAAGCTCCCCCATTTTATTTGCTAGGCTTCTGGCATTTGTGAACATACACTTTACATTTCCATCCTTTATGTTATTGGGGTTAATGGGATTCAAGGGTGTAAGTTTTATTTTCCTATGAAGCTTATTCCTATTAACTATTCTAACCCCTCCCTCCGCTCCACCCCCAGGTACATTTATAATTCCCACCTCTCTATCTACACTATCTTCCCCCTCTTTGCTGTAGGTTCCCTCCCCCCAAGTCCCTAGTTTAAACACTCCTCCACCCTTCTAGCCATCTTCTCCCCAAGCACAGTGCCCCCTCCCCATTGAGGTGCAGCCCGTCCCTACGGTAGAGCCGGTAACCGACAGCGAAGTCAGCCCAGTTCTCCATGAACCCAAACCCTTCCTTCCTACACCAGCTTCTGAGCCACTTGTTTACCTCCCTGATCTCCCGCTGCCTCTCTGGTGCGGCTCGTGGTACAGGTCCCTGATCTCCCGCTGCCTCTCTGGTGCGGCTCGTGGTACAGGGAATATTTCAGAAAAGACTACCTTGGAGGTCCTTGCCTTAAGCTTGCAGCCTAAGTCCCTGAAATCATTTTTAAGGACACTCCACCTACCTCTTACTTTGTCATTGGTGCCAATATGTACCATGACCGCTGGGTCCTCTCCAGTTAAGGATGTGAAACTACAATGGATGTGAAACATGAGGATTGGGGATGTGAAACATTATTGGGATTAAGGATGTGAAACATTATTGGGATTTAGGATGTGAAACATTATTGGGATTTAGAATGTGAAACATTATTGGGATTAATTGGGATTAAGGATGTGAAACTACAATGGGATTGAGTATGTGAAACATTATTGGGATCAAGGATGTGAAACTACAGTGTGATTGAGGATGTGAAACATTATTGGGATTTAGGATGTGAAACATTATTGAGATTAAGGATGTGAAACATTATTGGGATTTAGGATGTGAAACATTATTGGGATTTAGGATGTGAAACATTATTGGGATTAAGGATGTGAAACATTTTTGGGATTAAGGATGTGAAACACTATTGGGATTTAGGATGTGAAACATTATTGAGATTAAGGATGTGAAACATTATTGGGATTTAGGATGTGAAACATTTTTGGGATTAAGGATGTGAAACATTTTTGAGATTAAGGATGTGAAACATTATTGGGATTTAGGATTTGAAACATTATTGGGATTTAGAATGTGAAACATTATTGGGATTAAGGATGTGAAACTACAATGGGATTGAGTATGTGAAACATTATTGGGATTAAGGATGTGAAACTACAGTGTGACTGAGGATGTGAAACATTATTGGGATTTAGGATGTGAGACATTATTGGGATTAAGGATGTGAAACATTATTGGGATTAAGGATATGAAACATTATTGGGATTAAGGATGTGAAACATTATTGGGATTAAGGATATGAAACATTATTGGGATTAAGGATGTGAAACATTATTGGGATTAAGGATGTGAAACATTATTGGGATTAAGGATTAAGGATGTGAAACATTATTGGGATTAAGGATGTGAAACATTATTGGGATTAAGGATGTGAAACATTAATGGGATTAAGGATGTGAAACATTATTGGGATTTAGGATGTGAAGCATTATTGGGATTAAGGGTGTGAAACATTATTGGGATTTAGGATGTGAAGCATTATTTGGATTAAGGATGTGAAACTACAATGTGGGATTTAGGATGTGAAACATTATTGGGATTGAGAATGTAAAACTACAGTGTGATTGATTATGTGAAACATTATTGGGATTAAGTATGTGAAACATTATTGGGATATAGGATGTGAAACATTAATGGGATTAAGGATGTGAAACACCAATCCCAATGTCTAATGCAGTGTTTCCCAACCAGGGTGCCTCCAGCTGTGGCCAAACTACAACTCCCAGCATGCCTGGACAGCCAAGGGCTGTCCAGGCATGCTGGGAGTTGTAGTTTGGCCACAGCTGGAGGCACCCTGGTTGGGAAACACTGGTCTAATGGTTTGCCAAACCAGTCAAGAATTTCATCCAATCTGTATGGCCACCAATACTGGGTAAGATGAGAGTCGCTGTGATGCTCCCAGTAGGATAGGATGAATACTGAGTATAAAGTTGTCACCAATGACTGTAACTTTATTTTATTCATAAAACTTTATATTCATCAAAGAATCATCAATTTGCAGCAATTACATCTTGGCAGATATTCAGGGGACACTCCGATGGCTCCGGGGGGACTCCATAATCTGAGATCTGACGATTGTTCTAACCCATCAATGACAAAGATTTGTCTCCGATGCCTAAACTCTCCTCGAAAGGTCGATATCCTAAAGTATTTATCAATGCAGATGATCTAAGGCCGAAAACAGATACAGCGGTTTTTTTTTTCCGAGCCAAAAATTATGCTGGCACGCAATAGAGAAATGTAATTTTTGGCATTTTTTTTTTCACCCTTTAGTTGGGTTTTTTGGTTCAGTGGCAGTTTTTTTTTTTTTTTTTACAAAATTGTGAGGGGTTTCCTCCCATACACTTCTATAGGGTTAAAAAAAAAAAAATAACACAAGAAAAAACGCAGGTGTACATAGATGTGGGCATTTTTTTTTTACCCCAATTATTCTTTACAAACCCGGGAGTCACGTGATATAAGAATCACTTGAATGGGCACTGTCAGATACAATAACTTTTAATATGTTATAAAGCATGCAAAGATAATATGTTTATGAATTGCTTTCATCAGAAAATGTTCTGTATTTCATACTGAAAAAGCCAGTCAAAAAACTGGCCACTAGGGGTCCCCCTGCCTCCTGGGACACATACCAGTCCTGCAGAGTCCAGTGGTCATCAACACGTCACGGACACCATGAGTGACAGGGCTGCAGGCAGGTCCAGGACCCTCTGTGAGTCAGAGCAGAGGGAGGGAGGGGGAGGAGTCATCACAGTGAGGAGAAGAGATGGACACGCCCCCGCCTCTGCATGGACAGAAACCTCACTGAGCAAATGATGGCAAGTAAATAAAGATAAAATAAAAGTTACATTTTATCTGCATCTCCTGCTTCTAGTTTATGTTCATTTATGGGGAGAAGTTTCATTAAGGGAGTAGCGTGCCCCTACAACACTCAACATACAATACAATATAATACAATACAATAAAACAAAAGTGGAGAACAGTAGGGACCGGGAGCCATTGGAGGGGCAGCTGCAAGGGATCGGGCCAGCTTCCAGCTTTCAGCTTTCAGTGAGGCTCTGTGCATGTTTCAGTGAGGCTCTGTGCATGTTTCAGTGAGGCTCTATGCAGCTTTCAGTGAGGCTCTATGCAGCTTTCAGTGAGGCTCTGTGCAGCTTTCAGTGAGGCTCTGTGCATGTTTCAGTGAGGCTCTGTGCATGTTTCAGTGAGGCTCTATGCAGCTTTCAGTGAGGCTCTATGCAGCTTTCAGTGAGGCTCTGTGCAGCTTTCAGTGAGGCTCTGTGCATGTTTCAGTGAGGCTCTGTGCATGTTTCAGTGAGCCTCTATGCAGCTTTCAGTGAGGCTCTATGCAGCTTTCAGTGAGGTTCTATGCATGTTTCAGTGAGGCTCTATGCATGTTTCAGTGAGGCTCTGTGCATGTTTCAGCAAGGCTTTGTGCAGCTTTCAGTGAGGCTCTGTGCAGCTTTCAGTGAGGCTCTGTGCAGCTTTCAGTGAGGCTCTGTGCAGCTGTCATTGAGGCTCTGTGCATGTTTCAGTGAGGCTCTGTGCATGTTTCTTTGAGGCTCTGTACATCTTTCAGTGAGTCTCTGTGCATCTTTCAGTGAGGCTTTGTGCAGCTTTCAGTGAGGCTTTGTGCAGCTTTCATTGAGGCTCTGTGCAGCTTTCAGTGAGGCTCTGTGCAGCTTTCAGTGAGGCTCTGTGCATCTTTCAGTGAGGCTCTATGCATCTTTCAGTGAGGCTCTGCGCATGTTTCAGTGAGGCTTTGTGCAGCTTTCAGTGAGGCTATGTGCAGCTTTCAATGAGGCTCTATGCAGCTTTCATTGAGACTCTGTGCATGTTTCAGTGAGGCTCTTTGCAGCTTTCAATGAGGCTCAGTAGTCAAAGTCAAAATGAGGCTCAAGTCAAAATGAGGCTCAAGTCTAAATGAGGCTCAGTAGTGTGTGTGGCCTCCACGTGCCCGTATGACCTCCCTACAACGCCTAGGCATGCCCCTGATGAGAAGGCGGATGATCTCCTGAGGGATGTCCTCCCAGACCGGGACTAAAGCATCCGCCAACTCCTGAACAGTCTATGGTGGATGGAGCGAGACGTTGCAGATGTGCTTGTTACGCCGAGCGCTCCGGGTTCCCGCTCCTCCCCGGAGCGCTCGCTTCTCCCCCTCCGCTGCAGCGCTCCGGTCACGTCCTCTGACCCGGGGCGCTGCGATCCTGCTGTCAGCCGGGATGCGATTCGCGATGCGGGTAGCGCCCGCTCGCGATGCGCACCCCGGCTCCCCTACCTAACTCGCTCCCCGTCTGTTCTGTCCCGGCGCGCGCGGCCCCGCTCCCTAGGGCGCGCGCGCGCCGGGTCTCTGCGATTTAAAGGGCCACTGCGCCGCTGATTGGCGCAGTGGTTCCAATTAGGGTTATCACCTGTGCACTTCCCTTTATTACCTCACTTCCCTTGCACTCCCTTGCCGGATCTTGTTGCCTTAGTGCCAGTGAAAGCGTTCCTTGTGTGTCCCTTGCCAGTGTTTCCAGACCTTCTGCCGTTGCCCCTGACTACGATCCTTGCTGCCTGCCCCGACCTTCTGCTACGTCCGACCTTGCTTCTGCCTACTCCCTTGTACCGCGCCTATCTTCAGCAGCCAGAGAGGTGAGCCGTTGCTAGTGGATACGACCTGGTCACTACCGCCGCAGCAAGACCATCCCGCTTTGCGGCGGGCTCTGGTGAAAACCAGTAGTGGCTTAGAACCGGTCCACTAGCACGGTCCACGCCAATCCCTCTCTGGCACAGAGGGTCCACTACCTGCCAGCCGGCATCGTGACAGTAGATCCGGCCATGGATCCCGCTGAAGTTCCTCTGCCAGTTGTCGCTGACCTCACCACGGTGGTCGCCCAGCAGTCACAACAGATTGCGCAACAAGGCCAACAGCTGTCTCAACTGACCGTTATGCTACAACAGTTGCTACCACAGCTTCAGCAGTCATCTCCTCCGCCAGCTCCTGCACCTCCTCCGCAGCGAGTGGCCGCTCCTGGGATACGCTTATCCTTGCCGGATAAATTTGATGGGGACTCTAAGTTTTGCCGTGGCTTCCTTTCCCAATGTTCCCTGCATCTGGAGATGATGTCGGACCTGTTTCCCACTGAAAGGTCTAAGGTGGCTTTCGTAGTCAGTCTTCTGTCCGGAAAAGCCCTGTCATGGGCCACACCGCTCTGGGACCGCAATGACCCCGTCACTGCCTCTGTACACTCCTTCTTCTCGGAAATCCGAAGTGTCTTTGAGGAACCTGCCCGAGCCTCTTCTGCTGAGACTGCCCTGTTGAACCTGGTCCAGGGTAATTCTTCCGTTGGCGAGTATGCCGTACAATTCCGTACACTTGCTTCAGAATTGTCCTGGAATAATGAGGCCCTCTGCGCGACCTTCAAAAAAGGCCTATCCAGCAACATTAAAGATGTTCTGGCCGCACGAGAAATTCCTGCTAACCTACATGAACTTATTCACCTAGCCACTCGCATTGACATGCGTTTTTCTGAAAGGCGTCAGGAACTCCGTCAAGATATGGACTCTGTTCGCACGAGGCGTTTCGTCTCCTCGGCTCCTCTCTCCTCTGGTACCCTGCAATCTGTTCCTGTGTCTCCCGCCGTGGAGGCTATGCAGGTCGACCGGTCTCGCCTGACACCTCAAGAGAGGACACGACGCCGTATGGAGAACCTCTGCCTGTACTGTGCCAGTACCGAACACTTCCTGAGGGATTGTCCTATCCGTCCTCCCCGCCTGGAAAGACGTACGCTGACTCCGCACAAAGGTGAGACAGTCCTTGACGTCTACTCTGCTTCTCCACGTCTTACTGTGCCTGTGCGGATGTCTGCCTCTGCCTTCTCCTTCTCTACAGTGGCCTTCTTGGACTCTGGATCTGCAGGAAATTTTATTTTGGCCTCTCTCGTCAACAGGTTCAACATCCCAGTGACCAGTCTCGCCAGACCCCTCTACATCAATTGTGTAAATAATGAAAGATTGGACTGTGCCATACGTTTCCGCACGGAGCCCCTTCTTATGAGTATCGGATCTCATCATGAGAGGATTGAACTTTTGGTCCTCCCCAATTGCACCTCGGAGGTTCTCCTTGGACTTCCCTGGCTTCAACTTCATTCCCCAACCCTGGATTGGTCCACTGGGGAGATCAAGAGTTGGGGGTCCTCTTGTTCCAAGAACTGTCTAAAACCGGTTCCCAGTAACCCTTGCCGTAACTCTGTGGTTCCTCCAGTAACCGGTCTCCCTAAGGCCTATATGGACTTCGCGGATGTTTTCTGCAAAAAACAAGCTGAGACTCTACCTCCTCACAGGCCTTATGATTGCCCTATCGACCTCCTCCCGGGTACTACTCCACCCCGGGGCAGAATTTATCCTCTCTCTGCCCCAGAGACTCTTGCCATGTCCGAATACGTCCAGGAGAATCTAAAAAAGGGCTTTATCCGTAAATCCTCCTCTCCTGCCGGAGCCGGATTTTTCTTTGTGTCCAAAAAAGATGGCTCCCTACGTCCTTGCATTGACTACCGCGGTCTTAATAAAATCACGGTTAAGAACCGCTACCCCTTACCCCTCATCTCTGAACTCTTTGATCGCCTCCAAGGTGCCCACATCTTCACTAAATTGGACTTAAGAGGCGCCTATAACCTCATCCGCATCAGAGAGGGGGACGAGTGGAAAACGGCATTTAACACCAGAGATGGACACTTTGAGTATCTGGTCATGCCCTTTGGACTGTGCAATGCCCCTGCCGTCTTCCAAGACTTTGTCAATGAAATTTTTCGTGATCTGTTATACTCCTGTGTTGTGGTATATCTGGACGATATCCTAATTTTTTCTGCCAATCTAGAAGAACACCGCCAGCATGTCCGTATGGTTCTTCAGAGACTTCGTGACAACCAACTCTATGCCAAAATTGAGAAATGTCTGTTTGAATGCCAATCTCTTCCTTTTCTAGGATATTTGGTCTCTGGCCAGGGACTACAGATGGATCCAGACAAACTCTCTGCCGTCTTAAATTGGCCACGCCCCTCCGGACTCCGTGCTATCCAACGCTTTTTGGGGTTCGCCAATTATTACAGGCAATTTATTCCACATTTTTCTACCATTGTGGCTCCTATCGTGGCTTTAACCAAGAAAAATGCTGATCCCAAGTCTTGGCCTCCCCAAGCAGAGGACTCCTTTAAACGACTCAAGTCTGCCTTTTCTTCGGCTCCCGTGCTCTCCAGACCTGACCCTTCCAAACCCTTCCTATTGGAGGTTGATGCCTCCTCAGTAGGAGCTGGAGCTGTTCTTCTACAAAAAAATTCTTCCGGGCATGCTGTCACTTGTGGTTTTTTCTCTAGGACCTTCTCTCCAGCGGAGAGGAACTACTCCATCGGGGATCGAGAGCTTCTAGCCATTAAATTAGCACTTGAGGAATGGAGGCATCTGCTGGAGGGATCAAGATTTCCTGTTATTATCTACACCGACCACAAGAACCTCTCCTACCTCCAGTCGGCCCAACGGCTGAATCCTCGCCAGGCCCGGTGGTCTCTGTTCTTTGCCCGATTTAATTTTGAGATTCACTTTCGTCCTGCCGATAAGAACATTAGGGCCGATGCTCTCTCTCGTTCCTCGGATGCCTCAGAAGTTGATCTCCCTCCGCAACACATCATTCCACCTGACTGCCTGATCTCCACTTCTCCTGCCTCCATCAGGCAGACTCCTCCAGGAAAGACCTTTGTTTCTCCACGCCAACGCCTCGGAATCCTCAAATGGGGTCACTCCTCCCATCTCGCAGGTCATGCGGGCATCAAGAAATCTGTGCAACTCATCTCCCGCTTCTATTGGTGGCCGACTCTGGAGACGGATGTTGGGGACTTTGTGCGAGCCTGCACTATCTGTGCCCGGGATAAGACTCCTCGCCAGAAGCCCGCTGGTTTTCTTCATCCTCTGCCTGTCCCCGAACAGCCTTGGTCTCTGATTGGTATGGATTTTATTACTGATTTACCCCCTTCCCGTGGCAACACCGTTATTTGGGTGGTCGTTGATCGATTCTCCAAAATGGCACATTTCATCCCTCTTCCTGGTCTTCCTTCTGCGCCTCAGTTGGCTAAACAATTTTTTGTACACATTTTTCGTCTTCACGGGTTGCCTACGCAGATTGTCTCGGATAGAGGGGTCCAATTCGTGTCTAAATTCTGGAGAGCTCTCTGTAAACAACTCAAGATTAAATTAAATTTTTCCTCTGCATATCATCCCCAGTCCAATGGACAAGTAGAAAGAATTAACCAGATCCTGGGTGATTATTTGCGACATTTTGTTTCCTCCCGCCAGGATGACTGGGCAGATCTCCTTCCATGGGCCGAATTCTCGTATAACTTCAGGGTCTCTGAATCTTCCTCCAAATCCCCATTTTTCGTGGTGTACGGCCGTCACCCTCTTCCCCCCCTCCCTACCCCCTTGCCCTCTGGTCTGCCCGCTGTGGATGAAATTTCTCGTGACCTTTCCATTATATGGAGAGAGACCCAAAATTCTCTCTTACAGGCTTCTTCACGCATGAAGAGATTCGCGGATAAGAAAAGAAGAGCTCCCCCCGTTTTTTCCCCTGGAGACAAGGTATGGCTCTCCGCTAAATATGTCCGCTTCCGTGTCCCTAGCTACAAGTTGGGACCACGCTATCTTGGTCCTTTCAAAATTTTGTCTCAAATTAATCCTGTCTCTTATAAACTTCTTCTTCCTCCTTCTCTTCGTATCCCTAATGCCTTTCACGTCTCTCTTCTCAAACCACTCATCCTCAACCGTTTTTCTCCCAAATCTGTTCCTCCCACTCCTGTTTCCGGCTCCTCGGACGTCTTCTCGGTCAAGGAGATTTTGGCTGCCAAAAAGGTCAGAGGAAAAAATTTTTTTTTAGTAGACTGGGAGGGTTGTGGTCCTGAAGAGAGATCCTGGGAACCTGAGGACAACATCCTTGACAAAAGTCTGCTCCTCAGGTTCTCAGGCTCCAAGAAGAGGGGGAGACCCAAGGGGGGGGGTACTGTTACGCCGAGCGCTCCGGGTTCCCGCTCCTCCCCGGAGCGCTCGCTTCTCCCCCTCCGCTGCAGCGCTCCGGTCACGTCCTCTGACCCGGGGCGCTGCGATCCTGCTGTCAGCCGGGATGCGATTCGCGATGCGGGTAGCGCCCGCTCGCGATGCGCACCCCGGCTCCCCTACCTAACTCGCTCCCCGTCTGTTCTGTCCCGGCGCGCGCGGCCCCGCTCCCTAGGGCGCGCGCGCGCCGGGTCTCTGCGATTTAAAGGGCCACTGCGCCGCTGATTGGCGCAGTGGTTCCAATTAGGGTTATCACCTGTGCACTTCCCTTTATTACCTCACTTCCCTTGCACTCCCTTGCCGGATCTTGTTGCCTTAGTGCCAGTGAAAGCGTTCCTTGTGTGTCCCTTGCCAGTGTTTCCAGACCTTCTGCCGTTGCCCCTGACTACGATCCTTGCTGCCTGCCCCGACCTTCTGCTACGTCCGACCTTGCTTCTGCCTACTCCCTTGTACCGCGCCTATCTTCAGCAGCCAGAGAGGTGAGCCGTTGCTAGTGGATACGACCTGGTCACTACCGCCGCAGCAAGACCATCCCGCTTTGCGGCGGGCTCTGGTGAAAACCAGTAGTGGCTTAGAACCGGTCCACTAGCACGGTCCACGCCAATCCCTCTCTGGCACAGAGGGTCCACTACCTGCCAGCCGGCATCGTGACAGTGCTCAATCGGATTCAGGGGAACGGGCGGCCAGTCCATAGCATCAATGCCTTCCTCTTGTAGGAACTGCTGACACACTCCAGCCACATGAGGTCTAGCATTGTCTTGTATTAGGAGGAACCCAGGGCCAACCGCACCAGCAAATGGTCTCACAAGGGGTCTGTGGATCTCATCTCGGTACCTAATGGCAGTCAGGCTACCTCTGGCAAGCACATGGAGGGCTGTGCGGCCCCCCAAAGAAATGCCACCCACACCATTACTGACCCACCGCCAAACCGGTCATGCTGGAGGATGTTGCAGGCAGCAGAACGTTCTCCACGGTGTCTCCAAACTCTGTCACGTCTGTCACATGTGCTCAGTGTGAACCTGCTTTCATCTGTGAAGAGCACAGGGCGCCAGTAGCGAATTTGCCAATCTTGGTGTTCTCTGGAAAATGCCAAACGTCCTGCACAGTGTTGGGCTGTAAGCACACCCCCATCCTGTGGACGTCGGGCCCTCATACCGCCCTCATGGAGTCTGTTTCTGACCGTTTGAGTAGACACATGCACATTTGTGGCCTGCTGGAGGTCATTTTGCAGGGCTCTGGCTGTTTCCTCCTTGTACAAAGGTGGAGGTTGCGGTCCTGCTGCTGGGTTGTTGCCTCCTACGTCCTCCTCCACGTCTCCTGATGTACTGGCCTGTCTCCTGGTAGCGCCTCCATGCTCTGGACACTACACTGACAGACACAGCAAACCTCCTTGCCACAGCTCGCATTGATGTGCCATCCTGGATGAGCTGCACTACCTGAGCCACTTGTGTGGGTTGTAGACCCCGTCTCATGCTACCACTAGAGTGAAAGCACCGCCAGCATTTAAAAGTGACCAAAACAACAGCCAGGGAGAATAGGAACTGAGAAGTGGTCTGTGGTCACCACCTGCAGAACCACTCCTTTATTGGGGGTGTCTTGCTAATTGCCTATAATTTCCACCTGTTGTCTGTTCCATGTGAAATTGATTGTCAATCAGTGTTCTTCCTGAGTGGACAGTGGGATTTCACACAAGTGTCAGTGATTTGGAGTTACATTGTGTTGTTTATGTTCCCTTTATTATTTTGAGTAGTGTATAATTTACCTTATTGAAATGACTGGGGTGCGGCATGGGTCAGGCAGAGATACGGCAGGAGGTGGTTTTGATCTTCCCCTGCTGGGTCTGGCTGCCATATGCCCCAAAGATGGTGTGAACGCACCCTTACTGGGGGAAACCCGGACAGTTCGGTCTCGCTTGCTAACTACTCTTATATCTCTTTCTTTGACGTGTCATAAAGCCGTACGGGACAATTCAGAAACACCCAACGAGTAATCCAAATGAGAAATTTTGGTAAAATGTTTTTTTATGGTTTTCTTTCTCTCTACTAGGTTTGGGAAGTATTGGGTTCTTCTACATCTCTGGGATTTTCTAATGGAGAAGTATTTTGGCGCGTTCATGTCTGAACAGGCGGTAAGGACTATGGAATTGGTCTACTGTGGGATTCTTGCTCCAACAATCCAAGAAATATTATAATTATGGCAAAAAAGAAATAGTGTTGGAACATCCTGTATGTGTCCTGGACCGGCCTGGGGTCCGGCGTACCGTATCCGATCTGAACCCTGCAGATAAAATGCTCCTTATTCTCCATTCCGCCTGGGTTCGCTTCCTGTTGTCTTTCATGTGTCCTCGTCTGTTTTCATCCGGGGATTCTCGGCATTGCCAGCTCACACTCAGGATACGTGCCAGATCCACATCTGTCTCTGTGCTGGGAATTTACACCGAGCTCTTCATCTGGTCATTACTGAAAATTCCTACTGCAGAGAGATCAATTCTGCCTGGTCGCTTGTAGCGTCAAAATTAGGAGCCAACATTGAGTCAATCGCAGGTATCAGTCATTAAAGGGGTACTCCGCTGCTCAGCGTTTGGAATAAACTGTTCCGAACACTGGAGGCATCACCGGGAGCTCGTGACGTCATAGCCCCGCCCCCTCATGTCTTTACACCCTGCCCCCTCAAACTGTTCCAAACGCTGGAGTCAGCACCGCGAGCTCATGACGTCATAGCCCCACCCCCTCATGTCTTTACACCCCGCCCCCTCAATGCAAGACTTGCATTGAGGGGACGGGGTGTAAAGACATGAGAGGGCGGGGCTATGACGTCATAAGCTCCCGGCGCGGGCTCCATCGTTCGGAAGAGTTTGTTCCAAACGCTGAGCAGCGGAGTACCCCTTTAAGGGGACTGTAAAGTATAGGATCACTAGTGAACATACATGTGTAGGTTGGGAAATACTCTAAAAAGTGGTGTACAAGGGCCACAATATTAGCGGGTATGGGATAACAAAGCAACATGTCTCTATTGATATCTTCCATGACGGGGCCCACAACCCAGGGCTGGTGCAAGGATTTGTGCCACACTAGGCAAAAGCTAATTTGGCCCTTGGCCCGCCCTTTAATATGCCCCACTTTACTATTGGGGTGATACACTGTAACAAACCTCAGCTGTTGGCTGAGCGAATGGTTCGGATGCTGGTTGTCTAACTTTCTTTCAGGCCTCCCCATTCAAGAGGGCGCTCTAGGCGGCTGCCTATTTTGCCTATAGGCAGAAACGGTCCTGCCTCAACCAGAAACCAAGATTATTGGGTCTTCTCCACCAGGTCCAGCTGTGGTCTTTAATTACTGTTCAGTGGCTGACTTACCTTAACGTAGAAGGCGGGTCCATCCCTGGATAACGCGCCATCCCTACAACATAGTAACATAGTCCTATGAGTCCAT
This sequence comes from Hyla sarda, assembly GCF_029499605.1. NCBI lineage: Eukaryota > Metazoa > Chordata > Amphibia > Anura > Hylidae > Hyla > Hyla sarda. The sequence continues at coordinate 4,311,651 of NC_079200.1, forward strand.
CGACTCTACTGTGTTGATCCAGAGGAAGGCAAACAGCCGCCCACATTCAGCAGCAACAACAACCACCATCACCACCACCTTTTTGGCGGGAGACCCTTTTTTTTTTAGCTCACCATAAAGGTATACTCCGCCCCAAGACATCTTATCCCCCTCCATAGACCTGCATTGAGGGGGCGTGGCCGTAATGTCACGAGCGGGGCGTGACTGTGATGTCACGTGAAGTTCGCTCCATGTACCGGATGTCTGGGGGGGGGGCGCAGCCGAGATTGCGGGGGTCCCCAGCGGGGGACCTCTGTGATCAGACATCTTATCCCCTATCCTTTGGATAGGGGATGAGATGTCTAGGGGCGGAGTAACCCTTTAACTTTTAGCATCTTATTACATATTTTTAGGTTGTTGTATTTCTACCAGTTTCTGGAAGGTAGCAAAGGGTTAACACACACATTTTAACACACAACACCAAGGTTTATGCTCAACTAAGCATTAGTTATACATCAGGGAGGACGCGGTTCGGACCCCCCATTCACCCTGCAGAGACCGGTACTGGAGGAGTCTGAATTCAGCCACCACATAGGGAGGATGCCTGCTAGTTTGAGCTGAAATGGCCTAGCAAGGCATATCCCAGGACCACTTGGGGGGGTAGACCTTAAAGGGGTATTCTGAACAAAGGATAGGGAATAAGATGTATGATGGTGGGGGGCCTGCCGCTCGGACCCCCCATGATCTCTGTGCAGCACCCGCATTCCTCTGTTGAAGGGAAGGGGCGTGGCGTGAGCTCACTGGGGGGGCGGCAGCCAAATTACCATCAGGACCTGAATACCACAGAGAGAACTACGGTACCTTGTGAGTACATATCTTAGGGGACGCCAATGGGAACCGACCAATGTGATCACTGCCAACTGAAGGAAAAGAGAGACGGCAAGTTACAGCAGGAAAACATGGAGTAGTGGTGTAGATGGATGGGGCAGGTGGTATTAACCCCAGGGGCAAGGTGTTATTAACCCCTAATGTTCGTGATGCCAGAGTGGTTTTCGGGTATCGGGAACCACCCAAACGATATCTCCACTATCCCAATGGCTAGGCAGTGAAATGAGAGTTCACGACCAGGTTATGGTTTAACGGAGGCTTTACTGAGGTCAGACAGTTGTTATAGTCTCTACAGCTCGGCCAAAATCCCAGAGAGGTGTCCAGGAACACAGAAGAACCTCGCAGCTTGCTGGGACCAATTATACTTGTAATAGACTTTAGATCATTGACTTTAGGCTTGACTGGACTGTAGGTAGTGACAGTAGACATAGACTTGACTTACTGGAAGTGACGGTAGATTTGAGGCCTTCCAGGTAGCTGGACAATAGCACCGAGATCTCTGGTCTCCACTGTTCCTCAGAAGCAATGATGGTAGAAGAAGCAAACGAGGCAGATTGCAGCACCTCCCTTCCTTATAAAGGGGGGCTGTACTAGAAGCCCATACGTCAAGCTGAGGGTCATGTGTTAAGCTGGTGCTCTCTGGGTAACATAAACATGTAACATCTCAAAGGTCCTTTAGACAATTACATTAGTCCTCCAAAGGTCCTTTATCCTGGCTATACATTAGTATACTGACTATACATATAGTACAATAAATAACATTAAAGTAACAGCAGGGGAGACACTGCAGAAGGGCCCCCGAGTCAAAGAGGGACTCAACCTGACAGGGCCTAAGTGTAGTTCAGTAGTTTAAAAGAAATCCCGGCACTCACTATATCTTCTGCCAAGTGTTATGTGTTTATTAACCCATTCAGGACCCATGACGTAACGTTACGTCCCGACACCCTGGGTCTTAAGGACCCATGACGGGGGGGGGGGCTGAAAGTAAAGTGAAAGTAAAGTTATCTTTACTGTGGCAACCACTAGGAAGACCAAACTGCAACTCCCAGCATGCCCAGAACGGTGGCCCAAACGGTGGCCCTCCAGATGTTGCCAAACTACAACTCTCAGCATGCCCAGACTGCCCAGGCATGCTGGGAGTTGTAGTTCTGTAACATCTGTCCCTTCAGATTTTGCAATTTTCATGACATTTTTGAAAATTGCTGCTCTACTTTGAAGCCCTCTAATTTTTTCAAAAAGTAAAAATATGTCCATTTTATGATTCCAACATAAAGTAGACATATTGTATTTGTGAAGAAAAATAACATTTATTTGGAATATCCATTTTCCTTACAAGCAGAGAGCTTCAAAGTTAGAAAAATGCTAAATTTTCAAAATTTTCATGAAATTTTGGGATTTTTCACCAAAAAAGGATGCAAGTAACGCCGAAAATTTACCCCCAAAATAAAGTAGAATATGTCACGAAAAAACAATCTCAGAATCAGAATGATAACTAAAAGCATCAGAGTTATTAATGTTTAAAGTGACAGTGGTCAGATGTGCAAAAAATGGTTGGGTCCTAAGGTGTAAAATGGCTGGGTCCTTAAGGGGTTAAAACACAGTGCAAGTACAAGTTGACGCGTTTCGGACAAAGCCTTTATCAGACTGATAAAGGCTTTGGCCGAAACGCGTCAACTTGTACTTGCACTGTGTTTTAATAAACGCATAACACTTGGCAGAAGATATAGTGAGTGCCGGGATTTCTTTTCCACTATTGCTATTTATTTCCACGTGCACCACCAAGGGACTTGAGTGCCCCCTTTCTGTTTGTTCCTGTAAGTGTAGTGCAGGACCATGTCCTGTACTGGGACATTACAAGACTAAAAAGTAACCCTTTCACTACCACCAGTCTAAAGAATTGTTTAAGTGACTTCGCCTCCATTTTATTACTTGAAGTAAATTATCTCCAACTCTCAGCATTTTGGCTTTTCTACACCTGAGCTACCATCACTGCTTGTAAGGAAAAATCAGAAGAATGTAAGTAGGCAAGAGCCAACATGTAGTGACGTACGGTTCTACGACTTCTTATAGGCAACATCTTTATCCAACCACAGCATATATCCTTAATGTTACAGGGATAGTCACAGCACAGACTGGGATCAACCAAGGGGCGAGGTCCCGAGATGGTTTTTCCAGGGGAATTTTCTCTTAGGTAAGGATTTTTCCTGCAGTAGGTAAGTAGTCTTAGATGACCAACCATGTCATTTATGAATTTACAGAATGTCAATACCAATAAACATCGCTGGTAATTGGTTCCCCGATCAGGTATTCTCCTCTATGACATTCAAATACCTAAAAAGTTCCCTATACATATACAGTGACCCCCCGACTTATGATGGCCCCGACATATGATCATTTCAACATATGATGGCCTCTCAGAGACCATTGTATGTTGAAGGCAGCCTCGACATATGATGCTGCTGTGTGTCGGGGCCATCATACAAACAGCTATCTGACAGCGCTGACAACTTCAGCATCTGAGAGATAGTTGTATAATGTCCCCGTGTGCCCCGTTCTGCCTCCTGTTACTCACATGCTGTCCTGATAACTCATACAGGCTTCCACTGTGAGCTCCATGTAAGCCCCGCCCCCAGTGCAGCCATAGCCAATAGCCTGCAGCATCTTGCTGCAGGCATCCAATGAGCTGCTGGCTGCCCTCCCCTTCCTTTCCTATAGAGCTGTAGTCGGCAGGATGGTAATGGAGGACATTCTGTCCCCCCTGAAGGTATATAAAGAACTGTACAGTACTGTATACAATGTCACACATCACATACAATACATATACACACTATACACCCCATACATCAATGTTTCCCTATCAGTGTGCCTCCAGCTGTTGCAAAACTATAACTCCCAGCATGCCCAGACAGTCAATGGCTGTACATGCATTCTGGGAGTTGTAGTTGTGCAACAGCTGGAGGCACCCTGGTTTGTTAAACACTCCCCATACACTCCACATACAATGGTCATCCCAGAACCAATTACCATTTTTACATAGACATATGTACTCGACATATGATGGTTTCAACATATGATGGTTCTCCTGGAACCTATTAATATCATATGTTGAGGGTCCACTGTACAAATGTTGACTGAACGCACCAACTTCGGAGGAAACAGCTGATTCTCCCATATGTATGGAGACCACCTGACTCAACCGATGGTGTGAAAGGTTGGATGGTATTGTATTGTATAAGTATTATGGAGGCCACTGAACTCTTGGGAACTATTAGTGCAGCAGAAATGTTTTTGTCGCCTTCTCCAGATCTGTGGCTCCACACAATCCTGTCTCTGAGCTCTACAGGAAGTTCTTTCCCCCTCATGGCTTAAAAACAATCAATAGAGACAGCTGTTGGCTGAACAAAGATTCCTGTGTATGGGGGAGATCAGGAGGGACAGCTGTTGGACGAATGAATATTCGAGGTGTATGGGCCCCTTAAAGGGGTACTCTGCTGCCCCAGCGTTAGGAACAGTTTGTTCCGAACGCTTGGAGCAGGCAGCAGGGGTCGTGACGTCACTGCCACGCCCCTCGTGACATCATGTCACGCTTCCTCAATGCAAGTCTATGGATGGGGGCGTGTTGGCCGCCACGCCTCCTCCCATAGACTTGCATTGAGGGGGTGTGGCGTGACATCACGAGGGGCGTGACAGTAACTTCCCGACCCGTTGTCCACTCCAAGCGTTCTAAACGAATGTCAGGTACTGCCCAGAGATCACGAGTGTCCCCAGCAGCAGGACCCCCGCGATCAGACATCCTTTGGATAGGGGATAAGATGTCTAGGGACGGAGTACCCCTTTAACATGCCATATGGACAATCCCTTTAATGAATACATGAATGATAGTAAAATAGTGTATTTTATGTCATTACTTAAACTAAGAATATTATCCCATTTATCTAATATAATAACCTTTCTTTATTTGCATATTCCGTTAGTATAATTAAGGATCAGAAGACGTGAAGACGGCAACATCACGGAAAATTCTCTGCAAAACGAATTATCCTTAAGCCTCATTATCCGTCTTTATTCCTGGAAATCTCTCAGCTTTGAAATCAAGTCTGGAAGTGTGAAGATTCTATTGTAAAACTACAGAGGACGACGACTAATGAAATGATCTCTAATTAAGCAATAATTAACATTAAGGGATAGTAACAATTTTGTTGTGAAAATTCACTGCAACTCAAAATCAGTCTCATTCACCTTAAAGGGGTATTCCAGAAAAATTATATTAACTGGCTCCAGAAAGATAAACAGATTTGTAAATTACTTCTATTAAAAAAATCTTAATCCTTCCAATAATTATCAGCTGCTGAAGTTGAGTTGTTCTTTTCCGTCTGGCAACAGTGCTCTCTGGTGACACCTCTGTCTGTCTAGGGAACTGCACAGAGTAGAAAAGGTTTGCTATGGGGATTTGCTTCTAAACTGGGCGGTTCCCGAGACAGGTGTCATCAGAGAGCACATAGACAGAAAAGGAACGACTCAACTTCAGCAGCTCATAAGTACTGAAAGGATTAAGAATTTTTTTTATAGAAGTAATTTACAAACCTGTTTATCTTTCTGGAGCCAGTTGATATGCAAAAAAAAGTTTTTTCCTGGATAACCCCTTTAATGGCATTGGGAATTTCTGTAAGCCTTATTCAGATGAAAGGAAAGCTGCAGAATTATCTGTGACACATCTCTTATAGAAACAAACAGAGTCCTTAGTTCAGTATTTCCCAACCAGGGGTCCTCCAGCTCTTGTAAAACTACAACTCCCAGCATTCCCGAACAGCAAAAAGACTGTCTGCCTCCTCCAGAGGATCCACACTGTCCCTGAAAGGTAAATCAAGGCTTCTCTCTCATCTCAGCAGCCTTTGGTTGTTTGGGCATATTGGGAGTTGTAGTTCTGTTACAGCTAGATTCACACAGATTGGAAGACACTGCCTTAGACTCAGAAAATATGATCGCTCTGATGCGTAATTTAAATGACATTGTATTTGCAGGGTGCCAATGGGTTGATTGGTCCAAGTCTTCCATGGATCTGCAATTGTTATAGGGGTACTCCGCTACACATTTTTTTTTTTTAAATCAACTGGTGCCAGAAAGTTAAACAGATATGTAAATTACTTGTATTAAAAAATCTTAATCCTTCCAGTACTTATCAGCTGCTGTATGATCCACAGGAAGTTCTTTTGTTTTTGAAGTTCCTTTCTGTTTGACCACAGTGCTCTCTGCTGACACCTCTGTCCATGTCAGGAACTGTACATAGCAGGATAGGTTTGCTATGGGGATTTGCTTCTGCTCTGGACAGTTCCTAAAATGGACAGAGGTGTCAGCAGAGAGCACTGAGGTCAGACAGAAACGAAATTCATAAAGAGAAGAACTTCTGTAGTATACAGTAGCTGATAAGTACTGTAAGGATTAAGATTTTTTAATAGAAGTAATTTACAAAACTGTTTAACTTTCTGGCACCAGTTTAAAAAAAAAAAAAGTTTTCCAGTGGAGTACCCCTTTAAAGCCTGCCTAAGTCAAGCATTAGCAATAGAGCAGCGATAACATAGAACAATGTAGCGCAATTTGGCCCAAAATGTGGGGCCCAAAATGTGAAAAAAAGTTTAAAAAAAATGTAGAAAAAAAATATTTTAATCTGCTCCCTAATAAATAAAAATTACCCCCTTTTCCCATTTTCCAAATAAAACATTGTAAAAAAAATAAAAATAAATAAGAAAAACGTATATGATATCACCGCGTGTGTAATTGTCCGAACTACTGATCTTGCACGGTCAATGGCGCCAACAAAAAAAAAGATTCCAAAGGCCAAACTTGTTGATTTTTTGGTCACATCACATCCCAGAGAAAAATGTAATAAAAAATTGATCAAAAAAATTGAAATACACAAAAATGGTACCGTTTAAAAACGACAGCTTATGGCGCAAAAAATAAACTCTAACACGGTAATGAAAAGATTTTTTTAATAAAAAAACAACAACTTTTGACCATAAAAGGAAACATTAATCCAAGTTCGGTATCGCTGGAATCGTACTGACTCATAGAATAAATTTATCACGTCAGTTTTTACCATATTGTGACGTCCGAAAAAAGGATTTGCCCCACAAAATCTCGCAATTCAATTTTTCTTTCAATTTTGTCGTACAAAGAATTTTTTTTCTGGCTTTTAAAAAAGAAATAAAAAAAAAAAAGAAATAAAAAAAAGCCCTAATACAATTATGTCACGTCCCCCTGGAGACCATGTGACCTATGACATATTGTCTTTGGCTCAGGGAATGCTGGGAAAGGTCCGAGACAACAGTAAAGTAAAAAAAACCTGCACTACAGCACTTCTGGGTCCTGTGCATGAAAACGGGACGAAGCGGTGCACGGAGGTAATAGAAGCGAATGACACTGTATTACAACTTGACTAAAGGGCTCAATGGGTGACGAAAAAAAATATCCTGAAATACCCCTTTAATTATGGAATGCCCCTTTAAGGGATTAAAAGGACCCTTTAAGGGCAAAAATTAAAGGGGTTATCCAGGGAAAAACTTTTTTTCATATATCAACTGGCTCCAGAAAGTTAAACAGATTTGTAAATTACTTCTATTAAAAAATCTTAATCCTTTCAGTACCTATGAGCTGCTGAATTTGAGTTGTTCTTTTCTAAGTGCTCTCTGATGCCACCTGTCTTGGGAACTGTCCAGAGTAGAAGCAAATCCCCATGGCAAACCTCTTCTACTCTGTGCAGTTCCCGAGACAAGCAGAGGTGTCAGCAGAGAGCACTGTTGCCAGACAGAAAAGAACTCAACTTCAGCAGCTGATAAGTACTGGAAGGATTAAGATTTTTTAATAGAAGTAGTTTACAAATCTGTTTATCTTTCTGGAGCCAGTTGATATAAAAAAAGTTTTTTTTTCCTGGAATACCCTTTTAAGGATAAACATGCTTATTATTATTATTTATCATTGTACAAAAGTGGCCTCAATCTGTGGCCCTCCAGATGTTGCAAAACTTCAACTCCCAGCATGCCCGGACAGCCAATGGCTGTACGGGCATGCTGGGAGTTGAAGTTTTGCAACATCTGGAGGGCCACAGTTTGAGACAACTGTTGTGCGAAGAAATGGCCTGATATTTTTTTGCTGTATACAAAATCTAGACAAAAAATATTGGCCCCTTCACATTCCACCTCCAGGAGCTTTTTAGGGCATTTATTAAAGGGGTACTCCAGTGGAAAAAAAAATATTATTATTTTTTTTAATCAACTGGTGCCAGAAAGTTTAACAGATTTGTAAATTACTTCTATTTAAAAATCTTAACGCTTCCAGTACTTAGCTGCTGTATGCTCCACAGGATGTTGTGTAGTTCTTCTCAGTCTGACCACAGTGCTCTCTGCTGACACCTCTGTCCATGTCAGGAACTGTCCAGAGCAGGGGAGGTTTGCTATGGGGATTTGCTCCTACTCTGGACAGTTCTTGACACGGACAGAGGTGTCAGCAGAGAGCACTGTGGTCAGACTGGAAAGAACTACACAACTTCCTATGGAGCATACAGCAGCTGATAAGTACTGGAAGGATTAAAATTTTTATATAGAAGTAATTTACACATCTGTTTAACTTTCTGGCACCCCTGTAATGCTTTCCTGATATTTTTAATAATATGTCAGTAGAGCAGCAAAGGACAGGTGTAGAAAAAGGGCAGGGGCTCAAGTCCCTTTTTGTGTCTGTGTGTGCATGTCCATGCTTCAAACTCTGTCTTTAAGGACCTTTGCAGCACTGCAGCGGAACCAGAAAAGGACTGATCCCAAAGGTATTGAAAGAGCTTTATTCGTTATTCAGTCATCATTACAAATCGTACAATAAATGACAATCGCACAAAGCATGACAATATACAGCACAGGTTCCCTAAGCTTTACACCGTACCACATGCTACACTAACACTCCGCTCCATCACTTGATATCGAAAGAAACAAAGTAGAAAAACAACAACATCTTACAGTCTGTGATCAGAGAGGGGCGTGGGAATAATGGGGGTGGGGAGGGATCACAGGGTCTAACTACTGGGCCAACGTATGGGGAGGTAGGGGAAGCAGAGGGGCATTAATCCTCTTTTTTATCGAAAAGGACCGGACCCAAACTGTCTTGGTATATTGAACTATTAATAATCCCCCCTTAAGGCCGACCCCTGAGGAACAACCCCATCCCATTACCCCTCCTCCACCCAACCTTACAGCCAGCACAATGCAGTCAGGCAGGTTCTTCTGGCATTTACCAAACCAAGACTAGTCAAGACAGAGAAGTCTGATCCAATCCTCCACTGAACACGTTTCCCCTGCTCCATTGGTGGTGGCTTTACCCTGCTCCATCCTGGCATTGTGCTTAGTGATGTACGGCTGGCATGCAGCTGCTTGGCAATGAAGCTCCTGGAGGGCACAGTTTTTGTGCTGATTTTAAAGGGGTACTCCGGTGGAAAACTTTATTTTTTTTAATCAACTGGTGCCAGAAAGTTAAACAGATTTGTAAATTACTTCTATTAAAAAATCCTAATCCTTCCAGTACTTATTAGCTGCTGAATACTACAGAGGAAATTATTTTCTTTTTGGAACACAGAGCTCTCTGCTGACATCACGAGCACAGTGCTCTCTGCTGACATCTCTGTCCATTTTAGGAACTGTCCAGAGTAGGAGAAAATCCCCATAGCAAACATATGCTGCTCTGGACAGTTTCTAAAATGGACAGAGATGTCAGCAGAGAGCACTGTGCTCGTGATGTCAGCAGAGAGCTCTGTGTTCCAAAAAGAAAATAATTTCCTCTGTAGTATTCAGCAGCTAATAAGTGCTGGAAGGATTTAGATTTTTTAAAAGAAGTAATTTACAAATCTGTTTAACTTTCTGGCACCAGTTGATTAAAAAAAATAAAGGTTTTCCACCGGAGTACCCCTTTAAAATCAGCACAAAAACTGTGCCCTCCAGGAGCTTCATTGCCAAGCAGCTGCATGCCAGCCGTACATCACTAAGCACAATGCCAGGATGGAGCAGGGTAAAGCCACCACCAGTTGATTTAAAAAAAAAAAAAAGTTTTCCACCGGAGTACCCCTTTAAAGGAGTTAAGTAGTGAAACATAACTTATATCCAAAGGATGGATAGATTGTGGGGGTCCGACCGCTGGGACCCCTTACGATGACCTGAACGAGGTCTCGGCAATCTGCTGGAAGGGGGCGTGCGGACCCCCGCACGGAGTGGCATGGAGGGGGCATGTAGGCCACAGCTTCCTGTGGGGGTCGGCACGGCCGCTTCCAGCAGACTGCCGGGGGTCCTTTGGATAGGGGATAAGTTATGTTTCACTGCACTACTTCTTTAAAGGGGTACTCCGGTGCTTACACATCTTATCCCCTATCCAAAAGATAGGGGATAAGATGCCTGATCGCGGGAGTCCCGCAGCTGGGGACGCCCGTGATCATGCATGGGGCACCCCGATTTTAATCAGTCCCTGGAGCATGTTCCGTCCAGGTCTGATTACGGTCGACCGCAGGGCGGGCGGCGTTTGACGTCACGCCTCCGCCCCCGTGTGACGTCACGCTCCGCCCATCAAGGCAAGCTTACGGTAGGGGGCGTGATAGCTATCACGCCCCCTCCCGTAGGCTTGCATTGAGGGGCGGAGCGTGACGTTACATGGGGGCGGAGGCGTGATGTCACACGCCGCCCGCCCTGCGGTCGCTGGTAATCCAAAGGATAGGGGATAAGGTGTCTGATCATGGGGGTCCTGCCGCTGGGGACCCCTGCAATCTCTCCTGCAGCAGCCCATGGCAGCCGTCACGCCCCCTCCCATAGGCTTGCATTGAGGGGGCGGAGCCGTGACATCACAATACCCCGGCCCCTGTATCGCCCTTCATCAGCCACGGAGTGATCTCTGCTCCGTGCAGCTCATGAACGGGGGGTTCCAGGAGAGATTGTGGGGGTCCCTTTAGATAGGGGATAAGATGTCTAGGGGCGGAGTACCCATTTAATGCCAGGTAAGGGTTTGGTCTCTGCAGTTATGGAGTCCAGCAGGGGTCAAGTCCTGGAAAAAAAAAGTGTGGTAACTTATCCAAGATTTCCACTCAAGGATTGTTCCTGCAGCACTCCAGCTGATAGTAACAAGGTCCTACTGTGGAGAAAGTGCAGGAACTCAGTTCCCACGCGTTCCTGCAGGACTTAAGCCCTGGAGTCCAGCGAGTTACGGCGACTTTTTGCACTATGAGCCCCAGCACTATGTGACCCTGCTCCATAACGTTAGGTAGTGTCCACCTAAACTTCTCCGTATGGCCCTTTTCTCTCATTGCTCCCCATTCTCGTGACGGGGAGCAATGGGCAACAACGGGTCCCAGAGGCTCACATTTACTACTATGGGGGCCGCTGGGGCCGGTTGTTTTTAGACGGGAGTAGTAGGAGAAAAAGACGGCTCCTGCAGTCATTTCTTCTTGGCTCCCCTGAAGGCCGTCACACTGCGTCATAAAGGAAAGTAGCCGAATAGAAGATCTACCGGTCACCGCTGATGGTGGAAGATCTACCAGGGTCACCGCTGATGGCGGAAGATCTACCGGTCACCGCTGATGGAGGAAGATCTACCGGTCACCGCTGATGGTGGAAGATCTACCGGTCACCGCTGATGGTGGAAGATCTACCGGTCACCGCTGATGGCGGAAGATCTACCGGTCACCGCTGATGGCGGAAGATCTACCGGTCACCGCTGATGGTGGAAGATCTAACGGTCACCGCTGATGGCGGAAGATCTACCGGTCACCGCTGATGGTGAAAGATCTACCGGTCACCGCTGATGGTGGAAGATCTACCGGTCACCGCTGATGGCGGAAGATCTGCCGGTCACCGCTGATGGTGGAAGATCTACCGGTCACCGCTGATGGTGGAAGATCTACCGGTCACCGCTGATGGTGGAAGATCTACCGGTCACCGCTGATGGTGGAAGATCTACCGGTCACCGCTGATGGCGGAAGATCTGTCTGTAATACGGACACCGCATGAAACCGGCCTAAAAATCCCAGAGTCTCCGGCTTCTTATATGTATTTTGGAGAAACGACGACCATGCGGGAGATTTATGAAAACCTGTTCAGAGGAAAAGTTGCCCAGTTGCCCATAGCAACCAATCAGATCGCTTCTTTCATTTTTCACAGGCCTTTTCAAAAATGAAAGAGACGATCTGATTGGTTGCTATGGGCCACTCAGCAACGTTTCCTCTGGACAGGTTTTCATTCTGAGATTATCTTTACATAAATGTCTTCGCCCGCTCGCCTTCTCTCTGCTCTATCAATAGATAAATGCTAATAATGGACATTATATTAAATATTTACTTTTATTACACGAGTCGCTATCACTTCCATAACTCTCCAGGCCAAAGTTAATAAAAAAGTCTCCTTATTGATTCATTATTGATCCTCACACAAGTTCCATACCTTTGGCTTATTACGTATCATTACACGGCTCCCCCGAGGGGACTCTGACTTAACGAAAAGTTAGAAGATTGTCTTACGTTTCTTCTTCTTTTTTTTTTTTTAAACACATACTTATTTTTTTATTTTTTTTTATTTTATTTTTTTAGAACTTTAACAAATATAATCATATTAAGCCAATTTCACATTAAAGGGTTATCCAAAACACACACACACAGGGATTACCCTAGAGTAATGGTCTGAAATTGTGGCCTTCCAGATGTTGTAAAACTACAACTCCCAACATGCCTGGACAGCCAAAAGCCTGTCTGCCTTCTCCAGAAATTCCACACTGTCCCTGAAAGGTAAATCAAGGCTTCCCTCTCATTTCATTTCTTTGTGCATTGGTCTTCAAACTGCAGTCCTCCAGATGTTGCAAAACTTCAACACCCAGCATTTCCGGGCATGTAGGGAGTTGAAGTGTTGCAACATCTGGAGGGCCACAGTTGGAGACCACTGCCCTAGAGGATGCAGGGTGTAAATGTATGCCCTGCACCTGCTCCCGCTGAGGAGCTGAGTGCACTTCATACCCGGTAGGTCCCTGTTGCTATCAGCAGAAAGGACCCAAGGATAATGCCAGACATCCCCGATTGGGTCGATGTGCAGAATTAATCCTTTAGATGCAACATCAAAGTTAATCACAGCACCTAAAAATGCTAAAACTAGTTCTAGTGCTAAAACTCAGGGAGCTGATCGGGACCACCGAGACTAGATTGCGGGGTCCTGATCAGCTGAGAGCACAGAAGGAGGTCACTTATCCTCAGTGATCGGTGCTTCAATAGTGCAAGCAGCGTCAACAGCCTGTAGTAATGGAGCGGCGATAACACTGATCAATGCTGTTCTATGGCAGCCTGTAGTAATGGAGCGCCGATAACACTGACCAATGCTGTTCTATGGCAGCCTGTAGTAATGGAGCGGCGATAACACTGATCAATGCTGTTCTATGGCAGGCTGTAGTAATGGAGCGGCGATAACACTGATCAATGCTGTTCTATGGCAGCCTGTAGTAATGGAGCGCCGATAACACTGACCAATGCTGTTCTATGGCAGCCTGTAGTAATGGAGTGGCGATAACACTGATCAATGTTGTTCTATGGCAGGCTGTAGTAATGGAGCACTGATAACACTGGTCAATGCTGTTCTATGGCAGGCTGTAGTAATGGAGCACTGATAATACAGATCAATGCTGTTCTATGGCAGGCTGTAGTAATGGAGAGCTAATAACCCTGATCAATGCTGTTCTATGGCAGGCTGTAGTAATGGAGCGCCGATAAGACACTGATCAATGCTGTTCTATGGCAGGCTGTAGTAATGGAGCGCTAATAACACTGATCAATGCTGTTCTATGGCAGGCTGTAGTAATGGAGCACTGATAACACTGATCAATGCTGTTCTATGGCAGCCTGTAGTAATGGAGCGCTGATAACACTGATCAATGCTGTTCTATGGCAGGCTGTAGTAATGGAGCGCTAATAACACTGATCAATGCTGTTCTATGGCAGGCTGTAGTAATGGAGCACTGATAACACTGATCAATGCTGTTCTATGACAGGCTGTAGTAATGGAGAACAGATAACACTGATCAATGCTGTTCTATGGCAGGCTGTAGTAATGGAGAGATAATAACACTGATCAATGCTGTTCTATGGCAGGCTGTAGTAATGGAGCGCTAATAACACTGATCAATGCTGTTCTATGGCAGGCTGTAGTAATGGAGCGCTAATAACACTGATCAATGCTGTTCTATGGCAGGCTGTAGTAATGGAGCGCTAATAACACTGATCAATGCTGTTCTATGACATTCTGTTCTATAGCAAAGCATTGTTCAGTGTACGTAATCTAAAGATTCCATGTAAAAGTCTCTTACGGTGACTTAAAAATTGTGAATAAAATGTATAAAAAAGTAAAAAAAAATTGAGAATATGCAACTCCCCTAATAAAAGTTTATATCACCCTTTTTTATTTTTCCAATAAACTAAGGTAAACAAAAATAAACATAACCATATGGGGTCACCACGTGCAGAAATGTCCGAACTATTAAAATATAAAGTTAACAAAATCACATGGTAAATAATGTAAACATAAAATAATACTCCAGAACTGCAGATTGTTTGTCTCTTCACATTCCAGAAAACAATAAATAAAAAGTGATCAAAAAATCCAATCAAAATAAAAAAAAATGGTCCTGATAAAAACCATAGATGAAGACACAACAAAATGACCCTCACCCATCCCTGGATACGGAAAAATGGGGTCAGAAGAGAAGGATTTTAAACATACTCATTTTCATACAAAAATGTATAATTTTTCAAAAGTAGTAAATTAAACCAAAGTTGGAGATCGTTGTAATTGTACGGACCTACAGAATAAAGACAATGGCCCTGATTTAGAGTGTTGTGGAGGTTTCTTTGTGGGTTTTAATTCCCTATTTTCCCCGGTATTTATTAAGGTTTCCTACATTTTCCACTTTCCCTACAATTCGCTTTTTTTTACACCCGCTCTGACCTGTGGGGTTTTCCTCAGCTCAAATCCACCACATTTTATGTGGAAACCTTAGTAAACCTTAGCCCCTTTTTTTTGAAACCACTCCCCCTTTTCCCAGTGGCCACGCCCTGTTTTCAGGGTTTCTTAGCAAAATGGAGAAATAGTCGGGTTTTTTTTCAATTCTGGCGCAAATACTGGCGCAGACAGAAAGTATCCCGGCTGCTCAGTCAGGCTGTTCGGGACCGCCGCGGTGAAATCATGGCGTCCCGGACAGCTTACAGGACACCGGGAGGGACCTTACCTGCCTCCTCAGTGTCTGATCGGCGAATGACTGCTCCTTGCCTGAGATCTAGGCAGGAGCAGTCAAGCGCCGATAACACTGATCACAGGCGTGTTAATACATGCCAGTGATCAGCATAAGAGATCAGTGTGTGCAGTGTTATTGGTCCCTATGGGATAACAATGATCAGTATAGGAGATCAGTGTGTGCAGTGTTATAGGTCCCTATGGGATAACAATGATCAGTGTGTGCAGCGTTATAGTCTCCTATGGGATAACAATGATCAGTATAAGAGATCAGTGTGTGCAGTGTTATAGCCCCCTATGGGATAACAATGATGAGTGTGTGCAGTGTTATAGTCTCCTATGGGATAACAATGATCAGTGTGTGCAGTGTTATAGTCTCCTATGGGATAACAATGATCAGTGTGTGCAGTGTTATAGTCTCCTATGGGATAACAATGATCAGTGTGTGCAGTGTTATAGCCCCCTATGGGATAACAATGATCAGTGTGTGCAGTGTTATAGTCTCCTATGGGATAACAATGATCAGTGTGTGCAGTGTTATAGCCCCCTATGGGATAACAATGATCAGTGTGTGCAGTGTTATAGTCTCCTATGGGATAACAATGATCAGTGTGTGCAGTGTTATAGTCTAATGTCTGAACTATAAAAATATATTGTTAATTAAACCGCACGGTCAATGGCATACGCGCAAAAAAATCCAAAAAAGCATATTCATTAAAAAATGAATAAAAAGTGATCAAAAAGTCAGATCAAAACAAAAATGGTACTGATAAAAACTTCAGATCACGGTGCAGATGAGTCCTCATACCGCCCTTTACGTGGAAAAATAAAAAAGTTATAGGGGTCAGAAGATGACATTTTTAAACGTATACATTTTCCTGCATGTAGTTATGATTTTTTCCAGAAGTACGACAAAATTATACCTGTATAAGTAGGGGATCATTTTAACCGTATGGACCTACAGAATAATGATAAGGTGTAATTTTTACCGAAATATGCACTGCGTAGAAACGGAAGCCCCCAAAAGATACAAAATGGCGTCTTTTCTTCGATTTTGTCGCACAATTATTTTTTTTTTCCATTTCGCTGTGGATTTTTGGGTAAAATGACTAATGTTACTGCAAAGTAGAATTGGTGACGCAAAAAATAAGCCATAATATGGATTTTTAGGTGGAAAATAGAAAGAGTTATGATTTTTAAAAAGTAAGGAGGAAAAAACGAAAATGCAAAAACTGAAAAACCCTGAGTCTTTTTTTTTTTAAATCAACTGGTGCCAGAAAATTAAACAGATTTGTAAATGACGTCTATATAAAAATCTTAATATTTCCAGTACTTATGGGCTGCTATATCCTCCACAGGAAGTTGTGTAGTACTTTCCAGTCTGACCACAGTGCTCTCTGCTGACACCTCTGTCCATGTCAGGAACTGTGCAGAGCAGGAGCAAATCCCCATAGCAAACCTCTCCTGCTCTGGACAGTTCCTGACATGGACGGAGGTGAACAACCTATATAACTAAGAACTGTGGCAGACACGTATATGAAGAGTACAATTGAGAGACATCCACCCCTACGTCCGTTTCGGACTTGCGTCCTTCTTCAGGGAGTGGTTTGATCATGAGGGTGGTCACTATTTATACTGATAAGTGCCCAATCATGTACTACAATTCAAGATTACAGATACATGACAGCTGTATACCTGGTGTAACATGGAGGCTGGGCAACGCGGTGTGTCCGTCACTAGACTGGGTGGGGGAGCGCAGGCGCGTGACCCCCCGGGCATATGACGTTTGGATCACCTGACTGCGATACCCGGAACCAGTCGGCAAAAGAACACAGCGCGTCCTCAGAGTAAGCTTCCGCCGAGCGTCACGCACGGAGCCACGATCTTGTGACCAGCCGTTGCCTAGCAGCGGGGGACACGTGACCTGGAGCCCGGAGCGTGCGCATACAAGAGTTCCCTACAGGTGCGGACAGCGCCATCTATTGGACATGCATAAGGTGTACCATAATGGTAAGTATAGCACAGAGCCCTCTATTGGTATACAAGGAACATATGAAAAAGATGGTCATATCTTTATCAAAGAATGTAGAATTATTAAATATAGATAATTGCATACACACAAATCCCCATAGCAAACCTCTCCTGCTCTGGACAGTTTCTAAAATGGACAGAGGTGTCAGCAGAGAGCACTGTGTTCAGACTGGAAAGAACTACACAACTTCCTGTGGAGCATTCAGCAGCTGATAAGTCCTGAAAGGGTTAAGATTTTAAATAGAAGTCATTTACAAATCTGTTCAATTTTCTGGCACCAATTGATAAAAAAAAATGTTTTCCACCGGAGTACTACTTTAAGTGCACTGCGAAGAAACGGAAGCCCCCAAAAGTTGCAAAATTGTGGTGTCAGAACCTAGAGTTGAAAGGTTCTGACAGGTCCTTTGTTTATATTGGTTGCCGGGTTACGCTTAGCTGTCTGGCTGGTCAGCTGACATTTTGATGAGAGCACCTGCGGGGTTGCCTATTTAACCTGGCAGTTTGCTCTCATTTTCAATGTGAAAGAATCCAACTCCAGTAGCTAGCGATTTACCCTGTTTATTCTTGTTAATCTGGCATCTTTGACTTTTGGCTTGTCTTCTCGACTTCTCTCTGGTATTAGCGATTTTGCACTCTGACAACTCCTGGCTTTTGACGCAGATAGTGGACATTGACTTTGTGTGACTGTGTTAGTTTTGCTTTGTTAGTCCGTCTGTTTCCTACTGTTCCTTGACCTGAGACTGTATTATTGTATTTTATTATTTTGACAATTACGTCCCTCACTTGTCTAGGGAGGGACTATCACCGTGGTTATGGACCCGTTCCTAGGGCAGGTGCGTAAGTAGGCAGGGATAGAGAAGTGGGCGAGAATAGTGTGCACTCCTTCCCTGTCCCTACGTGACATGTGGATTTTATGGTAAAATGAAGGTGTTATTATAAAGCAATGAGATGTGTTCTCATGGTCAAAATGGACTGTGTCTTTAAGGGGTTAAAGTAAAAATTAAAGTTCCAAAGAGGGATTAGCACCTTTTACTCTACAGTAGCTGTACCCCGGCCTCAACCTCAAATACTTAAGGGGCAAAGAAACTTCCCCAACACCTTTTCTGCACGGTACGTACTATAGATAAGGTTATTAATAACAGACAATACATGTGTTGAACGGACATGGAAATCCCCTGAAATCCCCATCTGACCGGCATCGGTAGGAATATGCTGCACCCATACATACTGTACAGGACCTATTTTCTTTTCTTTTTTTTTTTTAAATAATCTACAATTAACAATAATATCTACAGTGCCCGCTACATAGAAGGTAAGCTCCGGATGGTATCACACTGATTCCTGCCATTAACCCTTTAGATGCCCTGATCAATCCCAATCACAGCATCGGAAGTATCTGTGGGGCTCGGGGGGGGGGGGGGAATTCATCAGACCACTAGCGGTGCAATAGTGGGGGTCTGATTAATGAAGATGGCCGCCGGAGCTTCTCTTACCTGCTCCCAGCCATCTGCTGCGATCTTCTCCTCTGATTTGCCTTCTAGCACACCAGGGAAGAAGATCACTGATAACACTGATCAGTGCTCCGCCTATGCCTAGCACTGAACAGTAAAAGCAATTAAAAGATTGAGAAAGTGTAAGAAAGAAAAAAAAGGAAAAATTTTTCCATTAAAAAGGAATAAGCCCCTCCCCCAATAAAAAATTAAAATTCCCTCTTTACAGATTTGACACAAATATATATGTAAAAAAATAAAATACAATAAACATATTTGGTATCACTGTGTGCAGAAATGTCCAAGCTATTTAAATATTTTAAAGATCCCGTATGGAGAACGGCGTAAATGTAAAAAAAAAATACCAATAAGTCCAAAATTGATGATATTTGGTCACATCACATGCCAGAAAAAAAAAGTGTTCAAAAAGCCATGTATACGCAAAAATGATACAGATAAAAACATCAGATCATGGCGCAAAAAATGACCTTGATACAGCCCCCATATATGGGAAAAAAGAGAACGTGATAGGTGGTCAGAATTGGGCAATTTTAATAGAACAATATTTTGTTAAAAAACTTAGATATTTTTAAATTGGGACAGTAATAGAAAATGGTGTAAAGGTAAGTATAATTTTAGTCGTATTGACCCACAGAATATATATAGAACACGTCATTTTTACTGTTAAAGGGGTACTCCACTGGAAAACTTTTTTATTTTTATGTTTTTAAATCAACTGGTGCCAGAAAATTAAACAGATTTGTAAATTACTTCTATTTAAAAATCTTAATCCTTCCAGTACTTATCAGCTGCTGTATACTACAGAGGAAGTTCTTTTCTTTTTGAATTTCCTTTCTGTCTGACCACAGTGCTCTCTGCTGACACCTCTGTCCATTTTAGGAACTGTCCGGAACAGGAGAGGTTTGCAATGGGGATGTGCTCCTGCTCTGGACAGTTCCTAAAATGGACAGAGGTGTCAGCAGAGAGCACTGTGGTGAGACAGAAAGGAAATTCAAAAAGAAAAGCACTTCCTCTGTAGTATACAGCAGCTGATAAGTACTGGAAAGGTTAAGATTTTTAAAAAGAAGTCATTTACAAATCTGTTTCACTTTCTGTCACCAGTTGATTTAAAATTAAATGTTTTCCTGTGGAGTACCCCTTTAAGTGCACTGCTTAAAGGGGTACTCCACTGGCCAGCGTTCGGAACATTTAGGTACGAACACTGTGTGCGTGCTGCGGGGGTCACTCACGCCCCCTTGTTATGCCACACCGCACCCCCTCAATGCGAGTCTATGGGAGGGGGCGTGATGTGACGTGACGAGGGGGTGTGACGCGCACATAGCGTTCAGAACTAAATGTTCCAAATGCTGGCCAGTGGAGGCACAGTGCAAATATTGAGGCACAGTGCAGCCTAGGAGAGGCATGTTCATAGTGTAGGGTCCTAGGGTCCGTCCAATGAGGTCACCTTATCGCGGTGGGATGGTACAGTGGTCCCTCAACATACGATGGGAATCCGTTCCAAATGGACCATCGTTTGTTGAAACCATCGTATGTTGAGGGATCCGTGCAATGTAAAGTACAGGACAGTGGTCTACAACCTGCGGACCTCCAGATGTTGCAAAACTACAACACCCAGCATGCCCGGACAGCCAGTGTTAGACCACTGTTAGAGGAAGTTGTACTCACCTGTCCCCGCCGCTCCGGACCGTCACCGCTCGTCACCACTGCCGTGGATGTTGCCGTCCATCGCTGTCGCCGCGTCCCCGAGGTGTCCCCGACGCTTCAGCAAGGCCTCTGCTTCCCCGGCATCCTCGCTCTCCGTTGCCGCCATCACGTCACTACGCATGCCGCTCCTATTGGATGACGGGACGGCGTGCGCAGCGACGTGATGACGATGATGGAGAGCGCCAACGATGCAGGGGATCCCGAAGAGGATGCGCCGGAGCCCCGAGGACAGGTAAGTGATCATCAGCCGACCACACGGGGCACTGTAAACGGCTATCCGGGGGCAGCTGAAGCAGTCTGCGCTGGAGGATAGCCATTTATGCGATGGCCCCGACATACAAAAGCATTGTATTTTAATTCTGCCTCTGAGAGGCCATCGCATGTTGAAATTATCGTATGTTGGGGCCATCGTAGGTCAGGGGGTCACTGTATATGCTATTTGGCCAAATGGAAAGCTAAAAACCTCTATTTTTCACCATAGCAGTATTTCATATATAGCTTTTTGCTAGCAGTGTGCTGCTGTAATTCTTTTGCATATATATATATATATATATATATATATATACACATATATGCAGTTGTACTCCATAAATATTCAACCCCACGAGGACCAAGGGCATACATGTACGCCCTAGCGTCTTGGGACTTATGGACCAATGGCATGCCTGTACGCCCTGGTCCCGTTAACGGGGTTTATACTGTTCTCACGAACAGAGAACAGGTTAAACCCAGTGGGTCCCAGTTGCTGCAGGCAGCCAGGACCCATGGCTAATGCCGGGCACCGCCGATCGGGCCAATGCCTGGCATTAACCCTTTAGACAACGCTATCAAAGTTGATTGCATTGTGTAAATTGCAGGGTTAAAGGTGTCGGCAGCTCAGTGGAGCTGATCAGAACATCCGCAGGGACATCGCGGGTCCCAATCGGCTGAGTGAACAGTAGGAGGGTCCTTACCTGGCTCCTCGCTGTCGGATCGGTGATCACCTGCTCCAAACCTTCTTGTCACGATGCCGGCTGGCAGGTAGTGGACCCTCTGTGCCAGAGAGGGATTGGCGTGGACCGTGCTAGTGGACCGGTTCTAAGCCACTACTGGTTTTCACCAGAGCCCGCCGCAAAGCGGGATGGTCTTGCTGCGGCGGTAGTGACCAGGTCGTATCCACTAGCAACGGCTCACCTCTCTGGCTGCTGAAGATAGGCGCGGTACAAGGGAGTAGGCAGAAGCAAGGTCGGACGTAGCAGAAGGTCGGGGCAGGCAGCAAGGATCGTAGTCAGGGGCAACGGCAGAAGGTCTGGAAACACTGGCAAGGGACACACAAGGAACGCTTTCACTGGCACTAAGGCAACAAGATCCGGCAAGGGAGTGCAAGGGAAGTGAGGTAATATAGGGAGTGCACAGGTGATAACTCTAATTGGAACCACTGCGCCAATCAGCGGCGCAGTGGCCCTTTAAATCGCAGAGACCCGGCGCGCGCGCGCCCTAGGGAGCGGGGCCGCGCGCGCCGGGACAGAACAGACGGGGAGCGAGTCAGGTAGGAGAGCCGGGGTGCGCATCGCGAGCGGGCGCTACCCGCATCGCGAATCGCATCCCGGCTAGCAGCAGGATCGCAGCGCCCCGGGTCAGAGGACGTGACCGGGGCGCTGCAGCGGAGGAGGTGAAGCGAGCGCTCCGGGGAGGAGCGGGGACCCGGAGCGCTCGGCGTAACAGTACCCCCCCCCTTGGGTCTCCCCCTCTTCTTGGAGCCTGAGAACCTGAGGAGCAGACTTTTGTCAAGGATGTTGTCCTCAGGTTCCCAGGATCTCTCTTCAGGACCACAACCCTCCCAGTCTACTAAAAAAAAATTTTTTCCTCTGACCTTTTTTGCAGCCAAAATCTCCTTGACCGAGAAGACGTCCGAGGAGCCGGAAACAGGAGTGGGAGGAACAGATTTGGGAGAAAAACGGTTGAGGATGAGTGGTTTGAGAAGAGAGACGTGAAAGGCATTAGGGATACGAAGAGAAGGAGGAAGAAGAAGTTTATAAGAGACAGGATTAATTTGACACAGAATTTTGAAAGGACCAAGATAGCGTGGTCCCAACTTGTAGCTAGGGACACGGAAGCGGACATATTTAGCGGAGAGCCATACCTTGTCTCCAGGGGAAAAAACGGGGGGAGCTCTTCTTTTCTTATCCGCGAACCTCTTCATGCGTGAAGAAGCCTGTAAGAGAGAATTTTGGGTCTCTCTCCATATAATGGAAAGGTCACGAGAAATTTCATCCACAGCGGGCAGACCAGAGGGCAAGGGGGTAGGGAGGGGGGGAAGAGGGTGACGGCCGTACACCACGAAAAATGGGGATTTGGAGGAAGATTCAGAGACCCTGAAGTTATACGAGAATTCGGCCCATGGAAGGAGATCTGCCCAGTCATCCTGGCGGGAGGAAACAAAATGTCGCAAATAATCACCCAGGATCTGGTTAATTCTTTCTACTTGTCCATTGGACTGGGGATGATATGCAGAGGAAAAATTTAATTTAATCTTGAGTTGTTTACAGAGAGCTCTCCAGAATTTAGACACGAATTGGACCCCTCTATCCGATACAATCTGCGTAGGCAACCCGTGAAGACGAAAAATGTGTACAAAAAATTGTTTAGCCAACTGAGGCGCAGAAGGAAGACCAGGAAGAGGAATGAAATGTGCCATTTTGGAGAATCGATCAACGACCACCCAAATAACGGTGTTGCCACGGGAAGGGGGTAAATCAGTAATAAAATCCATACCAATCAGAGACCAAGGCTGTTCGGGGACAGGCAGAGGATGAAGAAAACCAGCGGGCTTCTGGCGAGGAGTCTTATCCCGGGCACAGATAGTGCAGGCTCGCACAAAGTCCCCAACATCCGTCTCCAGAGTTGGCCACCAATAGAAGCGGGAGATGAGTTGCACAGATTTCTTGATGCCCGCATGACCTGCGAGATGGGAGGAGTGACCCCATTTGAGGATTCCGAGGCGTTGGCGTGGAGAAACAAAGGTCTTTCCTGGAGGAGTCTGTCTGATGGATGCAGGAGAAGTGGAGATCAGGCAGTCAGGTGGAATGATGTGTTGCGGAGGGAGATCAACTTCTGAGGCATCCGAGGAACGAGAGAGAGCATCGGCTCTAATGTTCTTATCGGCAGGACGAAAGTGAATCTCAAAATTAAATCGGGCAAAGAACAGAGACCACCGGGCCTGGCGAGGATTCAGCCGTTGGGCCGACTGGAGGTAGGAGAGGTTCTTGTGGTCGGTGTAGATAATAACAGGAAATCTTGATCCCTCCAGCAGATGCCTCCATTCCTCAAGTGCTAAATTAATGGCTAGAAGTTCTCGATCCCCGATGGAGTAGTTCCTCTCCGCTGGAGAGAAGGTCCTAGAGAAAAAACCACAAGTGACAGCATGCCCGGAAGGATTTTTTTGTAGAAGAACAGCTCCCGCTCCTACTGAGGAGGCATCAACCTCCAATAGGAAGGGTTTGGAAGGGTCAGGTCTGGAGAGCACGGGAGCCGAAGAAAAGGCAGACTTGAGTTGTTTAAAGGAGTCTTCTGCTTGAGGAGGCCAGGACTTGGGATCAGCATTTTTCTTGGTTAAAGCCACGATAGGAGCCACAATGGTAGAAAAATGTGGAATAAATTGCCTGTAATAATTGGCGAACCCCAAAAAGCGTTGGATAGCACGGAGTCCGGAGGGGCGTGGCCAATTTAAGACGGCAGAGAGTTTGTCTGGATCCATCTGTAGTCCCTGGCCAGAGACCAAATATCCTAGAAAAGGAAGAGATTGGCATTCAAACAGACATTTCTCAATTTTGGCATAGAGTTGGTTGTCACGAAGTCTCTGAAGAACCATACGGACATGCCGGCGGTGTTCCTCTAGATTGGCAGAAAAAATTAGGATATCGTCCAGATATACCACAACACAGGAGTATAATAGATCACGAAAAATTTCATTGACAAAGTCTTGGAAGACGGCAGGGGCATTGCACAGTCCAAAGGGCATGACCAGATACTCAAAGTGTCCATCTCTGGTGTTAAATGCCGTTTTCCACTCGTCCCCCTCTCTGATGCGGATGAGGTTATAGGCGCCTCTTAAGTCCAATTTAGTGAAGATGTGGGCACCTTGGAGGCGATCAAAGAGTTCAGAGATGAGGGGTAAGGGGTAGCGGTTCTTAACCGTGATTTTATTAAGACCGCGGTAGTCAATGCAAGGACGTAGGGAGCCATCTTTTTTGGAGACAAAGAAGAATCCGGCTCCGGCAGGAGAGGAGGATTTACGGATAAAGCCCCTTTTTAGATTCTCCTGGACGTATTCGGACATGGCAAGAGTCTCTGGGGCAGAGAGAGGATAAATTCTGCCCCGGGGTGGAGTAGTACCCGGGAGGAGGTCGATAGGGCA
This sequence comes from Hyla sarda, assembly GCF_029499605.1. Taxonomy (NCBI): domain Eukaryota; kingdom Metazoa; phylum Chordata; class Amphibia; order Anura; family Hylidae; genus Hyla; species Hyla sarda. Next base: position 4,336,442 of record NC_079200.1, read on the forward strand.
ATCATAAGGCCTGTGAGGAGGTAGAGTCTCAGCTTGTTTTTTGCAGAAAACATCCGCGAAGTCCATATAGGCCTTGGGGAGACCGGTTACTGGAGGAACCACAGAGTTACGGCAAGGGTTACTGGGAACCGGTTTTAGACAGTTCTTGGAACAAGAGGACCCCCAACTCTTGATCTCCCCAGTGGACCAATCCAGGGTTGGGGAATGAAGTTGAAGCCAGGGAAGTCCAAGGAGAATCTCCGAGGTGCAATTGGGGAGGACCAAAAGTTCAATCCTCTCATGATGAGATCCGATGCTCATAAGAAGGGGCTCCGTGCGGAAACGTATGGTACAGTCCAATCTTTCATTATTTACACAATTGATGTAGAGGGGTCTGGCGAGACTGGTCACTGGGATGTTGAACCTGTTGACGAGAGAGGCCAAAATAAAATTTCCTGCAGAACCAGAGTCCAAGAAGGCCACTGTAGAGAAGGAGAAGGCAGAAGCAGACATCCGCACAGGCACAGTAAGACGTGGAGAAGCGGAGTAGACATCAAGGACTGTCTCACCTTTGTGCGGAGTCGGCGTACGTGTTTCCAGGCGGGGAGGACGGATAGGACAATCCCTCAGGAAGTGTTCGGTACTAGCACAGTACAGGCAGAGGTTCTCCATACGGCGTCGTGTCCTCTCTTGAGGTGTCAGGCGAGACCGGTCGACCTGCATAGCCTCCACGGCGGGAGGCACAGGAACAGATTGCAGGGGACCAGAGGAGAGAGGAGCCGAGGAGACGAAACACCTCGTGCGAACAGAGTCCATATCTTGGCGGAGTTCCTGACGCCTTTCAGAAAAACGCATGTCAATGCGAGTGGCTAGGTGAATAAGTTCATGTAGATTAGCAGGAATTTCTCGTGCGGCCAGAACATCTTTAATGTTGCTGGATAGGCCTTTTTTGAAGGTCGCGCAGAGGGCCTCATTATTCCAGGACAATTCTGAAGCAAGTGTACGGAATTGTACGGCATACTCGCCAACGGAAGAATTACCCTGGACCAGGTTCAACAGGGCAGTCTCAGCAGAAGAGGCTCGGGCAGGTTCCTCAAAGACACTTCGGATTTCCGAGAAGAAGGAGTGTACTGAGGCAGTGACGAGGTCATTGCGGTCCCAGAGCGGTGTGGCCCATGACAGGGCTTTTCCGGACAGAAGACTGACTACGAAAGCCACCTTAGACCTTTCAGTGGGAAACAGGTCCGACATCATCTCCAGATGCAGGGAACATTGGGAAAGGAAGCCACGGCAAAACTTAGAGTCCCCATCAAACTTATCCGGCAAGGATAAGCGTATCCCAGGAGCGGCCACTCGCTGCGGAGGAGGTGCAGGAGCTGGCGGAGGAGATGACTGCTGAAGCTGTGGTAGCAACTGTTGAAGCATAACGGTCAGTTGAGACAGCTGTTGGCCTTGTTGCGCTATCTGTTGTGACTGCTGGGCGACCACCGTGGTGAGGTCAGCGACAACTGGCAGAGGAACTTCAGCGGGATCCATGGCCGGATCTACTGTCACGATGCCGGCTGGCAGGTAGTGGACCCTCTGTGCCAGAGAGGGATTGGCGTGGACCGTGCTAGTGGACCGGTTCTAAGCCACTACTGGTTTTCACCAGAGCCCGCCGCAAAGCGGGATGGTCTTGCTGCGGCGGTAGTGACCAGGTCGTATCCACTAGCAACGGCTCACCTCTCTGGCTGCTGAAGATAGGCGCGGTACAAGGGAGTAGGCAGAAGCAAGGTCGGACGTAGCAGAAGGTCGGGGCAGGCAGCAAGGATCGTAGTCAGGGGCAACGGCAGAAGGTCTGGAAACACTGGCAAGGGACACACAAGGAACGCTTTCACTGGCACTAAGGCAACAAGATCCGGCAAGGGAGTGCAAGGGAAGTGAGGTAATATAGGGAGTGCACAGGTGATAACTCTAATTGGAACCACTGCGCCAATCAGCGGCGCAGTGGCCCTTTAAATCGCAGAGACCCGGCGCGCGCGCGCCCTAGGGAGCGGGGCCGCGCGCGCCGGGACAGAACAGACGGGGAGCGAGTCAGGTAGGAGAGCCGGGGTGCGCATCGCGAGCGGGCGCTACCCGCATCGCGAATCGCATCCCGGCTAGCAGCAGGATCGCAGCGCCCCGGGTCAGAGGACGTGACCGGGGCGCTGCAGCGGAGGAGGTGAAGCGAGCGCTCCGGGGAGGAGCGGGGACCCGGAGCGCTCGGCGTAACACTTCTATGTAGGCTGAAGCAGCAGAGTGCCGATAACACTGATCAATGCTATGCTATGGCACAGAACAGTGTCTGCAATCAGAAGATTATATGGTATAGCCCCCTGTGGGGCCTAAAAAAAAATTAAGTGTAAAAAAAAAAAAAAAAAAAAAAGTGAATTAACCCCTTCCGTATTAAAAGTTTAAATCACCCCCTTTTCCCATTTTTAAATAAATTAATATAATTAATGTAATAAAAAATAAAAATAATCATATGTGGTACCGCTGCATGCGTAAATGTCCAAACTATTAAAATATTAGGTTAGCTAAACCGCATGGTCGATGGCGTAAACGTAAAAAAATACCAAAGTCTAAAATTGTGCATTTTCGGTCACTTCATATACCATAAAAATATTAATAAAAATGCATTCAAAAAGTCCCATCAAAACATGGTACCAATAAAAACTACAGATCAGAAGATGACAATTTTAAACATACTAATTTTGGTGCATGTAGTTATAATTAAAAGTAGTTACATTTTTTAAAGTACCATAGTAAAATAATTTGTTTTATAATTTTTTAGTAGTAGTAAAATAAAATTGGGTATCCTTGTAACCGTATGGACCTACAGAATAAAGATAAGGTGTCATTTTTCTAGAAGAGAAGGATTTTAAGCTGATTTTAAGTAGTAAAATAAAATAAAACCTACAAATATTGGGTATCGTTGTAACCGTATAGACCTACAGAAAAAGATAAGGTGTCATTTTTACCTCGTAATGTGTAGAAGCTGAAGCCTCCAAAATTAAAAAAATGGTGTCTTATTTATTTTGCCCCACAAATAATAATTATTTTTTGTTTCACTGTAAATGTCACGGTAAAATGAGTGATGTCATTACAAAGTACAATTGGTGGAGCAAAAAACAGCAACAACAACAACCACCACAACAACCACAACAACAACAACCTCCACAACAACAACCACAACAACAACCTCCACAACAACAACCTCCACAACAACAACAACCACAACAACAACCTCCACAACAACCACAACAACAACCTCCACAACAACAACCTCCACAACAACCACAACAACAACAACCTCCACAACAACAACAACCACAACAACAACCTCCACAACCACAACAACAACAACCTCCACAACCACAACAACAACAACCACAACAACAACCTCCACAACCACAACAACAACAACCTCCACAACAACAACAACAACCTCCACAACAACAACAACCACAACAACAACCTCCACAACAACAACAACCACAACAACAACCTCCACAACCACAACAACAACCTCCACAACAACAACAACCACAACAACAACCTCCACAGCAACAACAACCTCCACAACAACAACAACCACAACAACAACCTCCACAACCACAACAACAACAACCACAACAACAACCTCCACAACCACAACAACAACAACAACCTCCACAACCACAACAACAACCTCCACAACAACAACAACAACAACAACCTCCACAACAACAACAACCACAACAACAACCTCCACAACAACAACAACCACAACAACAACCTCCACAACCACAACAACAACAACCTCCACAACAACAACAACCACAACAACAACCTCCACAACAACCACAACAACAACAAACACAACAACAACAAACACAACAACAACCTCCACAACAACAACAACCACAACAACAACCTCCACAATAACAACAACCACAACAACAACCTCCACAACCACAACAACAACCTCCAGAACCACAACAACAACAACCACAATGTGGTGGCCCAGTACAGGGGATGCAACCCTTTACCCCTCAGGCAGCCTCCATACAGTATCCCCTGGGCCCCCCCCCCCCCCCTGCACTTATTAGATTGTCTATTTATTTATATGCATGTTATATAATGTATTATACCTGAAATGTGTTATGCCGTTAAGACCAGTTGTCATGTGATTGTAACCCAGTGAGGTATCAGTGGCCATGTGACCTAAGTGTGACCTATAGGACCCCTCCTAGTCTCTCCCATATAAGCTCTGGGTGGAGTTAGCTCACGCTCTTAGTTCCTGCTGAGTTGCAGTGAGGTCAAGTCCTAGGTTTGTCTGGAGTCCAGAGGCCTAAAGTCCGTCAAGCAGCCATGGATTCTCAAGTCTTTTGCCCCACAGGTCAAGTCAAAGCCTGGTAAGCTACAGAAGGGGTGAAGTCAGTCATAGTCTGTCATAGTCAAGGCAGTCCAAGTCATCCTGTCTCAAGTCAGTGTGGCCTGTATCCAAATTATCCAAGTCCATTATGAGTCCCAGCATGCCCTGTGGTCTCTGAAGTCACTGGTCACCTCCATGGGCCTAGCCAAGCTGTATAGACTGTTACATCTGTCTGACTCAGTAAAGCTGCCATTGTTCCGTAACCTGGCATTGGAGTCATTATTTGCACCTGTGCCTAGCCCAGGATACAGCGGTATACCTTCAGGTGGCGTCACGAACACAAGGGTTTAATGCCATCTGCCCCTAGGGTAATTCCATCTGCCCTCATCACACCCTGACCACAACAACAACAACAACAACAACAACAACAACAAAAAGCCTCACATGGGTCTATAGATGGAAAATTTAAAGCGTTATGGCTATTAGAAGGTGAGAAGGAAAAAAAAACGAAAGTGCAAAAAATTAAAAATTCCTGCATCCTTAAAGGGGTACTCTGTCCCTAGCCATCTTATTCCCTAGCCAAAGGATATTGGATAAGATGTCTGATCGTGGCGGGCCCACCGCAGAAAACCCCCTGCAAGTTTGCAACAAAATCTACTTGTGTAAACGCGCCCTTGGGGTCTATTTACACGGCAGAATTTCCAAAGGAGGAACTCCGCCTCAAATTAAAGCCCAATAGACTTCTATGGGATTCAACAATCCCATTCACACTTCTGAATTTCCGTATGCGGATTCCGCACAAGCCAGAAACCACCCAAATGAATGCGGAAGCGGAATTGGTGCGGAAATTCTGCCATGTGAATAGACCCTTAGGGTAGGGTTACACGGACGGATATTATGCGGCAGGTCCGCCGACAATGGACCCTACAGTGTGCCCCCAGCTGTGCCAGCAGACACACTGCAATGTGCGAGTCGCCGTGCGCATGCGCAGTATACTCACACACGTCGCAGCTGCTCTCAACCTAGCTCAGGGAGCATGCGCGCAATGACCTGCATATCGCTTGGACAGCTGGGGACACACTGTAGGGTCCATCGTCTGCAGATCCACAGCGATCAATACGCTGCCGATCTGTCCGTGTCACCCTACCCTTAGGGTAGATTCACATGTGCATATTTTGCTGCAGATTTTTAGAAGTCAGTGATAAAATGCCTTAGGGCCAGTGCACACTATGGAATTTCCACCTGTAGATTCCAGTGCAGCAGCCTCCCATTATCTTTAATGGGATTCTGCTGCACCGTGGCAGAAATTCCAATGCCGGACTCTGCAGAAGAATTAAAGGGGTATTCCAGGCAAAAACTTTTTTTTATATATCAACTGGCTCCGGAAAGTTAAACAGATTTCTAAATGACTTCTATTAAAAAATCTTAATCCTTCCAATAGTTATTAGCTTCTGAAGTTGAGTTTTTGTTTTCTGTCTAACTGCTCTCTGATGACTCACGTCCCGGGAGCTGTGCAGTTCCTATGGGGATATTCTCCCATCATGCACAGCTCCGGGGACGTGACATCATCATTGAGCAGTTAGACAGAAAACTTCAGAAGCTAATAACTATTGGAAGGATTAAGATTTTTTAATAGAAGTAATTTACAAATCTGTTTTACTTTCCGGAGCCAGTTGATATATATATATAAAAAAGTTTTTGCCTGGAATACCCCTTTAACATGTCCATTCTTTTGTTGGAATTCCATGCGGAACTGCATTGCCGTCAATTTTCTTATTGACTTGCCAGCAGAAAATCTGCAGCATATTACAAGTAGCAAATGTGTACACAACAGAATATACAGTATACCCAGAGAATTCCTGGGTGAACCTTCCATGGACAGAAGGTACCCACCTAATGAATTGGCGCTATGACTACTGCACAAGTGCCGGCCCCACTGATGGCAATGCAGTCCGCACGGTATTCCGCCCAAAAAAAAAAAACTGACATTTTTTCAGCGTAGTCCAGGATTGGAATTTTTACAGCAGAATTTGCGCAGAGCAGCAGAATCTTATTGTAGACACAAAAGTCTCATTCCGGTGTCCAACCCAAAAAAAAAAAATAGACGTATAGGGGGAGATTTATCAAAACCTGCGCAGAAGAAAAGTTGCCCATAGCAACCAATCAGATTGTTACTTTCATTTTGCAGAGGCCTTGTTAAAAATGAATGAAGCGATCTGATTGGTTGCTATGGGCAACTGGACAACTTTTCCCCTGCACGGGTTTTCAATAAATCTCCCCCCATATTCTTTCTGCCGACTCAGCGCTGAAATATATTGCCGTTCATGAGACGGCACATTTTTGGAGCGGTCCTAGCGCCCACCGGATTAATCAAATGTGCAGAATGTCCGCCGGGTGAACTCGTATTCGCTGCGTATCTGCAGTTGTGGATTTTACAAGGCGATCACTTTATTCTCATCAAAATTACGTAAGAATCGCCTTGTAAAAACTGCAGCGGATCCGGTGTGTGTGAATTGCGCCCTAAGGGTACGCTCACACATGCATACTTCTGCTGCATATTTTGCTACCCTTTAGGCCAGTGGTCTTCAACCTGCGGACCTCCAGATGTTTCAAAACTACAACTCCCAGCATGCCCGGACAGCCAACGGCTGTCCGGGCATGCTGGGAGTTGTAGTTTTGCAACAGCTGGAGGCACACTGTTTAGGAAACACTGGTCTAGGCTGTCCGGGCATGCTGGGAGTTGTAGTTTTGCAACAGCTGGAGGTCCGCAGGTTGAAGACCACTGCTTTACACACTATGTTTACGCACTGGAATTTCCAATCAGAGTTCCCCAGGAAAATTCCGCAGAGTTTCTGCTGCATAAATCCCTATTCTGGTGTCTGCAAAAACATTGAACACAGATTCCGCCATTTGAACATAGCCTAAAAGTCAATTTTTCGAGCAGAATCCGCAAAAACTGTGAACATGTTCATTGTTTCCGAGGACCCCCAAATCAGGATTTTTCTGCCGCGGAAATTTAGCCGTGTGCACAGTGCAGCAGAATCCCACTGAAATCAATGGGACTCTGCTGCAGCAGAATTTCCAAGCTAAATATTTCCACGGAAATCCGCCAAGCGAACATAGCGTTAGTGCATGTTTACACGTACATATATGCTGGTAAGTCAATGATAGTGTGCGTCATATACGGTACATGTGAACATACTTTGGTGAAAACTAAGTTTAGTATCTACACCAGTGTTTCCTAACCAGGGTGCCTCCAGCTGTTGCTAAACTACAAGTCCCAGCATGGCTTACATTTTTTTTCCATGCCATTAATTAATGCAATTAAATGCAATACTGAATATTTCCCATTGTGTTGTTTCAGAGTTTTTGGGAGCCCCTCTCTTTAGTGTAATCTAGTGTTTTCCAGTGTGCCTCCAGCTGTTTCTAAACTCCCAAAAAATGTTCATGCAGTTAAATGCATTGCTGCACATCTTTTGCAGCTTGTGATTTGGGCCCCTGACTTTCTTTGCTGTTGGGAAGGTGGGTGGGGGGGGGGGGGGGGGGCTGTTGTTTTAGAGTTTCTGGGAGCCCCTCTGTTTAGTGTAATCTAGTGTTTTCAAGTGTGCCTCCAGCTGTTTCTAAACTCCCGGCACTCCCAGCATTTTTTTCATGCAATTAAATGCATTGCTGCACAACCTTTGCAACTTTTGTGATTTGGGCCCCTGTCTTTCTTTGCTGTTGAAGGGGGGGGGGGGGGGGGGGAGCCCCTCTCTTCAGTGTAGCCCAGTGTTTTCCAAACTGTGTGCCTCCAGCTTTTGCAAAAACTCCTAGCATGCAATTTTCATGCAATTAATTAATTAATGGGACTAAATGCATAGCTGAATATTCCCCATTGGACAGGCTCAATTCTTTACTGTTGGGGTAAAGAGGCCGAGAGTTTCCTAACCCCCCCTCTTTAGTGTAGTCCAGTGTTTTCCAAACAATGTGCCTCCAGCTGTTGCTAAATTACAACTCCCAGCATGCCCAACATTTTTCTTCATGTCAGAGTTTTGGGAGCCCGTCTCTATAGTGTTGTCTAGTGATTTGCAAGCAGTGTGCCTCCAGCTGTTGCAAAAACTATACCTTCCATCATGCAATTAATAAATGCAATTAAATGCATTGCTAAAAAAGAATCCCCATTGGGATGCACTATTTTTTGCACCAGCTGCGGAACAGATGCATAACTTTTGCAACTTGTAACAAATAATTGACTGAATTTCTTTGCTGTTGGAAGAAGGGGCGGTTGTCAGAATTTTGGTAGCCCCTCTCTTCAGCGTATTCCAGTGTTTTCCAAACAGTGTGCCCCCAGCTGTTGCAGGACCTGCAACTCCCAGCATGTACTGCACTATTTCTTGCAGCAGCAGTTGCACAACTTTTGCAACTTGAAGCAAATGATTTGGGTCAGAGTTTTGGGAGCCCCCTCTCCTTGTACAGTGGTCTCCAACCTGCGGACCTCCAGCTGTTGCAAAACTACAACTCCCAGCATGCCCGGACAGCCGTTGGGTCAGAGTTTTGGGAGCCCCCTCTCCTTGTGCAGTGGTCTCCAACCTGCGGACCTCCAGCTGTTGCAAAACTACAACTCCCAGCATGCCCGGACAGCCGTTGGGTCAGAGTTTTGGGAGCCCCCTCTCCTTGTGCAGTGGTCTCCAACCTGCGGACCTCCAGATGTTGCAAAACTACAACTCCCAGCATGCCCGGACAGCCGTTAGGTCAGAGTTTTGGGAGCCCCCTCTCCTTGTGCAGTGGTCTCCAACCTGCGGACCTCCAGATGTTGCAAAACTATAACTCCCAGCATGCCTGGACAGCGGTTGGGTCAGAGTTTTGGGAGCCCCCTCTCCTTGTGCAGTGGTCTCCAACCTGCGGACCTCCAGATGTTGCAAAACTACAACTCCCAGCATGCCCGGACAGCCGTTGGGTCAGAGTTTTGGGAGCCCCCTCTCCTTGTGCAGTGGTCTCCAACCTGCGGACCTCCAGATGTTGCAAAACTACAACTCCCAGCATGCCTGGACAGCCGTTGGGTCAGAGTTTTGGGAGCCCCCTCTCCTTGTACAGTGGTCTCCAACCTGCGGACCTCCAGATGTTGCAAAACTACAACTCCCAGCATGCCTGGACAGCCGTTGGGTCAGAGTTTTGGGAGCCCCCTCTCCTTGTGCAGTGGTTTCCAACCTGCGGACCTCCAGATGTTGCAAAACTACAACTCCCAGCATGCCCGGACAGCCGTTGGCTGTCCGGGCATGCTGGGAGTTGTAGTTTTGAAACATCTGGAGGTCCGCAGGTTGGAGACCACTGCCTTAGTGTAACCCAGTGTGCCTCCAGCTCCAGCAAAACTCCAACTTCCAGCATGACCGGACAGCCGTTGGGAGTTGTAGTTTTGCAACAGCTGGAGGCACACTGGTGCAGTCTGTAGGTGTCATCCCATGTGGTAATGAGCAGTCACTGTGCATGTTCTGCCTCTCACCACTGTAATGCATGATACAGCAGCTCAGATATGTACCCGGACCCCCCTTGTCTCCCCCCTGCACCCCCTCAGTCCCCCCCATCCACCCTCAGCCAATGGCAGAGCTCATCTCATCCATGCAAATAGCAGCACAATGGAGCAAAGCAATAACCGCGGCGCAACCAGCCTTGAAACGACCACCACTTGTTTGACAAGCCAGCGGCCAATCAGCGGCGAGCTTTCCTCCTGGCTGCCAGCGGGGCGGCCAATGAGCGCGCAGAGGAGGCGTTCCCCGGCCAGGTTAGGGTGTCCTTGCAGGGTGTCTTGTGCTAAACTTCACCAAATAATAGCTGTTTGTATTTTGGCTGCAGCAGTGGCCATTTTAGGTAAGTTCTCCTCTTAACTTTTTAATTTGCAGCCCCCTGTGTGCTCCGTGCGCCCCCCGGGGTGTGTGGCCGCCATCCGGCCCCTTCCTGGGCAGCTCTTATGAATGAAACTGTGATTTTTCCCGTCCGTTCCTTCGTCTTTTTGTGTGTGTGTATGTGCGCCTCACCGAGGAGGAGGGGGTGTCTGTAAACGTGTCCACCCCGGTGCGCGTTCATACCGTGCGGCTTGTCTCCGGGGGTTTAACCTCCTCGCTGCTGGGTTTATTTCTTTTTGCATTTTGGGTATTTAACGCCCCCCCCCCCCCCCTTTTGCCCCCGTGGTTCTGCCCACTGCACTGTAGCGTGTGGTGTGGGCAGTACCAACTGGGGGAGGAGTAGGTGAGACTGCGAGGGCATGGAAATCCTGTGCCGGGGATTGGAGTTATAGGGCCTCACATCCGTCTATAGTGAGGGAGGGGGCAGTGTGCAGGGGATGTGAGGAGGGGGCAGAGTGTGCAGGGGATGTGAGGAGGGGGCAGAGTGTGCAGGGGATGTGAGGAGGAGGCAGAGTGTGCAGGGGATGTGAGGAGGAGGCAGAGTGTGCAGGGGATGCGAGGAGGGGGCAGAGTGTGCAGGGGATGCGAGGAGGGGGCAGAGTGTGCAGGGGATGCGAGGAGGGGGCAGAGTGTGCAGGGGATGCGAGGAGGGGGCAGAGTGTGCAGGGGATGCGAGGAGGGGGCAGAGTGTGCAGGGGATGCGAGGAGGGGGCAGAGTGTGCAGGGGATGCGAGGAGGGGGCAGAGTGTGCAGGGGATGCGAGGAGGGGGCAGAGTGTGCAGGGGATGCGAGGAGGGGGCAGAGTGTGCAGGGGATGCGAGGAGGGGGCAGAGTGTGCAGGGGATGCGAGGAGGGGGCAGAGTGTGCAGGGGATGCGAGGAGGGGGCAGAGTGTGCAGGGGATGCGAGGAGGGGGCAGAGTGTGCAGGGGATGCGAGGAGGGGGCAGAGTGTGCAGGGGATGCGAGGAGGGGGCAGAGTGTGCAGGGGATGCGAGGAGGGGGCAGAGTGTGCAGGGGATGCGAGGAGGGGGCAGAGTGTGCAGGGGATGCGAGGAGGGGGCAGAGTGTGCAGGGGATGCGAGGAGGGGGCAGAGTGTGCAGGGGATGCGAGGAGGGGGCAGAGTGTGCAGGGGATGCGAGGAGGGGGCAGAGTGTGCAGGGGATGCGAGGAGGGGGCAGAGTGTGCAGGGGATGCGAGGAGGGGGCAGAGTGTGCAGGGGATGCGAGGAGGGGGCAGAGTGTGCAGGGGATGCGAGGAGGGGGCAGAGTGTGCAGGGGATGCGAGGAGGGGGCAGAGTGTGCAGGGGATGCGAGGAGGGGGCAGAGTGTGCAGGGGATGCGAGGAGGGGGCAGAGTGTGCAGGGGATGCGAGGAGGGGGCAGAGTGTGCAGGGGATGCGAGGAGGGGGCAGAGTGTGCAGGGGATGCGAGGAGGGGGCAGAGTGTGCAGGGGATGCGAGGAGGGGGCAGAGTGTGCAGGGGATGCGAGGAGGGGGCAGAGTGTGCAGGGGATGCGAGGAGGGGGCAGAGTGTGCAGGGGATGCGAGGAGGGGGCAGAGTGTGCAGGGGATGCGAGGAGGGGGCAGAGTGTGCAGGGGATGCGAGGAGGGGGCAGAGTGTGCAGGGGATGCGAGGAGGGGGCAGAGTGTGCAGGGGATGCGAGGAGGGGGCAGAGTGTGCAGGGGATGCGAGGAGGGGGCAGAGTGTGCAGGGGATGCGAGGAGGGGGCAGAGTGTGCAGGGGATGCGAGGAGGGGGCAGAGTGTGCAGGGGATGCGAGGAGGGGGCAGAGTGTGCAGGGGATGCGAGGAGGGGGCAGAGTGTGCAGGGGATGCGGGGAGGGGGCAGAGTGTGCAGGGGATGCGGGGAGGGGGCAGAGTGTGCAGGGGATGCGGGGAGGGGGCAGAGTGTGCAGGGGATGCGGGGAGGGGGCAGAGTGTGCAGGGGATGCGGGGAGGGGGCAGAGTGTGCAGGGGATGCGGGGAGGGGGCAGAGTGTGCAGGGGATGCGGGGAGGGGGCAGAGTGTGCAGGGGATGCGGGGAGGGGGGGCAGAGTGTGCAGGGGATGCGGGGAGGGGGGGCAGAGTGTGCAGGGGATGCGGGGAGGGGGGGCAGAGTGTGCAGGGGATGCGGGGAGGGGGGGCAGAGTGTGCAGGGGATGCGGGGAGGGGGGGCAGAGTGTGCAGGGGATGCGAGGGGGGGGGGCAGAGTGTGCAGGGGATGCGAGGGGGGGGGGGGCAGAGTGTGCAGGGGATGCGAGGGGGGGGGGGGCAGAGTGTGCAGGGGATGCGAGGGGGGGGGGGCAGAGTGTGCAGGGGATGCGAGGGGGGGGGGGCAGAGTGTGCAGGGGATGCGAGGGGGGGGGGGCAGAGTGTGCAGGGGATGCGAGGGGGGGGGGGCAGAGTGTGCAGGGGCTGCGAGGGGGGGGGGGCAGAGTGTGCAGGGGCTGCGAGGAGGGGGGGCAGAGTGTGCAGGGGCTGCGAGGAGGGGGGGCAGAGTGTGCAGGGGATGCGAGGGGGGGGGGCAGAGTGTGCAGGGGATGCGAGGGGGGGGGCAGAGTGTGCAGGGGATGCGAGGGGGGGGGCAGAGTGTGCAGGGGATGCGAGGGGGGGGGCAGAGTGTGCAGGGGATGCGAGGGGGGGGGGCAGAGTGTGCAGGGGATGCGAGGGGGGGGGGCAGAGTGTGCAGGGGATGCGAGGGGGGGGGCAGAGTGTGCAGGGGATGCGAGGGGGGGGGGGCAGAGTGTGCAGGGGATGCGAGGGGGGGGGGGCAGAGTGTGCAGGGCATGCGAGGGGGGGGGCAGAGTGTGCAGGGCATGCGAGGGGAGGGGGCAGAGTGTGCAGGGCATGCGAGGGGAGGCTGAGTGTGGCCCTTGGTGATGCAATATGGTGTGGTGGCAGTTGGCCCTGTATGTTGTGGTAGCAGTGTGCCTCTGAATGTGTTGGGGGGTGACAGCGTGGTCCTGGATGTGGGAGGGGGGGGTGACGGCGTGGACCTGGATGTGGAAGGGGGGGGGGGGTGACGGCGTGGCCCTGGGTGTGGGGGGTTGACAATGTGGTCCTGGATGTCGTGGTGGGGGTGTGACAGCATGGCCCTGGATGTGGGGGCCCTGGATGTGGAAAGGGGAGGGGGGGGGGGCGGTGCCCTGGATGTGGTGGTGGTGGTTGTGATGGTGGGGGGACGGTGTGGCCCTGGATGTGGTGGCGGTGGGGTGACAGCATGGCCCTCGATGTGGAAGGGGGGGGGGGGGGGGAGGGATTTGACAGTGTGGCCCTGGTTGTGGGTGTGTGTGTGTGTGTGACAGTGTGGCCTGTTATGTGGTGGTGGGGGGCAGTGTTGATGTGGTGACGGTGGTGGTGGTGGGGGGGGGTGTGACAGTGTGGCCTGTTATGTGGTGGTGGGGGGCAGTGTTGATGTGGTGACGGTGACGGTGGTGGTGGTGGGGGGGGGGGTGTGACAGTGTGGCCTGTTATGTGGTGGTGGGGGGCAGTGTTGATGTGGTGACGGTGGTGGTGGTGGGGAGTGTGTGACAGTGTGGCCTGTTATGTGGTGCTGGGGGGCAGTGTTGATGTGGTGACGGTGGTGGTGGTGGGGGGTGTGTGACAGTGTGGCCTGTTATGTGGTGGTGGGGGGCAGTGTTGATGTGGTGACGGTGGTGGTGGTGGGGGGTGTGTGACAGTGTGGCCTGTTATGTGGTGGTGGGGGGCAGTGTTGATGTGGTGACGGTGGTGGGGGGTGTGTGACAGTGTGGCCTGTTATGTGGTGGTGGGGGGCAGTGTTGATGTGGTGACGGTGGTGGTGGTGGGGGGGGGTGTGACAGTGTGGCCTGTTATGTGGTGGGGGCAGTGTTGATGTGGTGGTGGTGGGTGTGACAGTGTGGCCCTTGTTGTGGTGGTGGTGGTGGTGGGGGGGTGTGACAGCATGGCCCTGGATGTGGAAGGGGGGGGGGGGGGGGATTTGACAGTGTGGCCCTGGTTGTGTGTGTGTGTGTGTGTGTGTGTGTGTGACAGTGTGGCCTGTTATGTGGTGTGGTGGTGGTGGTGGTGGTGGGGGGGGGGGTGACAGTGTGGCCCGTTATGTGGTGGGGGGGGGGGGTGACAGTGTGGCCCGTTATGTGGTGGGGGGGGGGTGACAGTGTGGCCCGTTATGTGGTGGGGGGCAGTGTTGATGTCATGGTGGTAGGGGGGGGGGGGGGTGGATGACTGTGTGGCCCGTTATGTGGTGGGGGGTGGCAGTGTTGATGTGGGGGTGTCAGTTTTGGCTGTCCATGCTGAGTTTTGCCACATCTGGAGACCTTTTGCTTTATGGTGTGAAATGGTCCAAGGTTCTGTATAAGCTGCTGCATAGTTTTTATTAAAGGTTCTCAGCTTGTGATACAGTGTATCCAAATGTCTTTAATTCCCCCCCACACTCAATCTCCCATAAGGACAGTGATCACAGAATTGTAGAAATGTTTACAAACTTATGAAAAAGGAAAAAAAATCTTGCAGTGACATAAGTATTCATACCCTTTACTCAAGACTTCTTGGGGAAGCTGCCACAATGTTTACACACCTGGATTTGGGGTTGTCTCCCATTCTTCTCTGCAGATCCTCTCAGCTCTTCATCAGGTTTTCATAAAGAATATCTTTGTACTTTGTTTCATTCATCTTTCCCTCAATCCTGATCAGTCTCCCCCCACATGGGCAGGTGATAGGCAGTACCTGGTTTCCTCCAGACATGATGCTGCCCCCACCATGATCACTGTAGGGATGGTATTGGGCAGGTGATGGGCAGTACCTGGTTTCCCCCAGACATGATGCTGCCCCCACCATGATCACTGTAGGGATGGTATTGGGCAGGTGATGGGCAGTACCTGGTTTCCTCCAGACATGATGCTGCCCCCACCATGATCACTGTAGGGATGGTATTGGGCAGGTGATGGGCAGTGCCTGGTTTCCCCCCAGACATGATGCTGCCCCCACCATGATCACTGTAGGGATGGTATTGGGCAGGTGATGGGCAGTACCTGGTTTCCTCCAGACATGATGCTGCCCCCACCATGATCACTGTAGGGATAGTATTGGGCAGGTGATAGGCAGTACCTGGTTTCCTCCAGACATGATGCTGCCCCCACCATGATCACTGTAGGGATAGTATTGGGCAGGTGATAGGCAGTACCTGGTTTCCTCCAGACATGATGCTGCCCCCACCATGATCACTGTAGGGATAGTATTGGGCAGGTGATGGGCAGTGCCTGGTTTCCTCCAGACATGATGCTGCCCCCACCATGATCACTGTAGGGATAGTATTGGGCAGGTGATGGGCAGTACCTGGTTTCCCCCAGACATGATGCTGCCCCCACCATGATCACTGTAGGGATAGTATTGGGCAGGTGATGGGCAGTACCTGGTTTCCCCCAGACATGATGCTGCCTCCACCATGATCACTGTAGGGATAGTATTGGGCAGGTGATGGGCAGTGCCTGGTCTCCCCCAGACATGATGCTGCCCCCACCATGATCACTGTAGGGATGGTATTGGGCAGGTGATGGGCAGTACCTGGTTTCCCCCAGACATGATGCTGCCCCCACCATGATCACTGTAGGGATGGTATTGGGCAGGTGATGGGCAGGGCCTGGTTTCCTCCAGACATGATGCTGCCCCCACCATGATCACTGTAGGGATGGTATTGGGTGGCTGATGGGCAGTACCTGGTTTCCTCCAGACATGATGCTGCCCCCACCATGATCACTGTAGGGATGGTATTGGGCAGGTGATGGGCAGTGCCTGGTTTCCTCCAGACATGATGCTGCCCCCACCACGATCACTGTAGGGATGGTATTGGGCAGGTGATGGGCAGTGCCTCGTCTCCTCCAGACATGATGCTGCCCCCACCACGATCACTGTAGGGATGGTATTGGGCAGGTGATGGGCAGTACCTGGTTTCCCCCAGACATGATGCTGCCCCAACCATGATCACTGTAGGGATGGTATTGGGCAGTGATGGGTAGTGCCTGGTTTCCCCCAGACATGACGCTGCCCCCACCATGGTCACTGTAGGGATGGTATTGGGCAGGTGATGGGCAGTGCCTGGTTTCCCCCAGACATAATGCTGCCCCCACCATGATCACTGTAGGGATGGTATTGGGCAGGTGATGGGCAGTGCCTGGTCTCCCCCAGACATGATGCTGCCCCCACCATGATCACTGTAGGGATGGTATTGGGCAGGTGATGGGCAGTGCCTGGTTTCCTCCAGACATGATGCTGCCCCCACCATGATCACTGTAGGGATGGTATTGGGCAGGTGATGGGCAGTGCCTGGTCTCCCCCAGACATGATGCTGCCCCCACCATGATCACTGTAGGGATGGTATTGGGCAGGTGATGGGCAGTGCCTGGTTTCCTCCAGACATGATGCTGCCTCCACCATGATCACTGTAGGGATAGTATTGGGCAGGTGATGGGCAGTGCCTGGTTTCCTCCAGACATGATGCTGCCCCCACCATGATCACTGTAGGGATGGTATTGGGCAGGTGATGGGCAGTACCTGGTTTCCCCCAGACATGATGCTGTCCCCCACCATGATCACTGTAGGGATGGTATTGGGCAGGTGATGGGCAGTACCTGGTTTCCCCCAGACATGATGCTGTCCCCCACCGTGATCACTGTAGGGATGGTATTGGGCAGGTGATGGGCAGTACCTGGTTTCCCCCAGACATGATGCGGCCCCCACCATGATCATTGTAGGGATGGTATTGGGCAGGTGATGGGCAGTACCTGGTTTCCCCCAGACATGATGCTGCCCCCACCATGATCACTGTAGGGATGGTATTGGGCAGGTGATGGGCAGTGCCTGGTTTCCCCCAGACATGATGCTGCCCCCACCATGATCACTGTAGGGATGGTATTGGGCAGGTGATGGGCAGTGCCTGGTTTCCCCCAGACATGATGCTGCCCCCACCATGATCACTGTAGGGATGGTATTGGGCAGGTGATGGACAGTGCCTGGTTTTCTCCAGACATGATGCTGCCCCCACCATGATCACTGTAGGGATGGTATTGGGCAGGTGATGGGCAGTGCCTGGTTTCCCCCAGACATGATGCTGCCCCCACCATGATCACTGTAGGGATGGTATTGGGCAGGTGATGGGCAGTACCTGGTTTCCCCCAGACATGATGCTGCCCCCACCATGATCACTGTAGGGATGGTATTGGGCAGGTGATGGGCAGTGCCTGGTTTCCTCCAGACATGATGCTGCCCCCACCATGATCACTGTAGGGATGGTATTGGGCAGGTGATGGGCAGTACCTGGTTTCCCCCAGACATGATGCTGCCCCCACCATGATCACTGTAGGAATGGTATTAGGCAGGTGATGGGCAGTGCCTGGTTTCCCCCAGACATGATGCTGCCCCCACCATGATCACTGTAGGGATGGTATTGGGCAGGTGATGGGCAGTACCTGGTTTCCCCCAGACATGATGCTGCCCCCACCATGATCACTGTAGGGATAGTATTGGGCAGGAGAACCTTCTGGAAGTTTCTCCCATTTGCACACAAGATCTTTGGAGCTCCTCTATAGTGACCACTGGGTTCTTGCCCTCCTCTCTTACCAAGACCCTTCTCCCCGATAACTTAGTTTGGTGGAGCGGCAGCTCTAGGAAGTCCTGGTTGTTGTTGTTCTTCCATGTAAGAATTATGGAGACCACTGAGCTCTTGGAAACTTTCAATGCAGCCCAAATGTTTTTGTCCCCTTCTCCAAATCTATGGCTCCACACAATCCTGTCTCTGAGCTCTACAGGCAGTTCTATTACCTCATGGCTTGGTGTTTGCTCTGATATACATTGTCAGCTGTGAGACCTTATATAGACAGGGCTTTGTCTGAGCTCTACAGGCAGTTCTTTCGACCTCATGGCTTGGTGTTTGCTCTGATATACATTGTCAGCTGTGAGACCTTATATAGACAGGGCTTTGTCTGAGCTCTACAGGCAGTTCTTTCGACCTCATGGCTTGGTGTTTGCTCTGATATACATTGTCAGCTGTGAGACCTTATATAGACAGGACTGTGTCTGAGCTCTACAGGCAGTTCTTTTCACCTCATGGTGTTTGCTCTGATATACATTGTCAGCTGTGAGATCTTATATAGACAGGGCTGTGTCTGAGCTCTACAGGCAGTTCTTTCCCTCTCATGGCTTGGTGTTTGCTCTGATATACATTGTCAGCTGTGAGATCTTATATAGACAGGGCTGTCTGAGCTCTATAGGCAGTTCTTTCTCCTCATGGCTTGGTGTTTGCTCTGATATACATTGTCAGCTGTAATAGACAGGGCTGTGTCTGAGCTCTACAGGCAGTTATTTCCTTCTCATGGCTTGGTGTTTTCTCTGATATACATTGTCAGCTGTGAGATCTTATATAGACAGGGCTGTGTCTGAGCTCTACAGGCAGTTCTTTCGACCTCATGGCTTGGTGTTTGCTCTGATATACATTGTCAGCTGTGAGACCTTATATAGACAGGACTGTGTCTGAGCTCTACAGGCAGTTCTTTTCATCTCATGGTGTTTGCTCTGATATACATTGTCAGCTGTGAGATCTTATATAGACAGGGCTGTGTCTGAGCTCTACAGGCAGTTCTTTCCCTCTCATGGCTTGGTGTTTGCTCTGATATACATTGTCAGCTGTGAGATCTTATATAGACAGGGCTGTGTCTGAGCTCTACAGGCAGTTCTTTCCCCCTCATGGCTTGGTGTTTGCTCTGATATACATTGTCAGCTGTGAGATCTTATATAGACAGGGCTGTGTCTGAGCTCTACAGGCAGTTCTTTCCTCCTCATGGCTTGGTGTTTGCTCTGATATACATTGTCAGCTGGGAGATCTTATATAGACAGGGCTGTGTCTGATCTCTACAGGCTGTTCTTTTCTCCTCATGGCTTGGTGTTTGCTCTGATATACATTGTCAGCTGTGAGATCTTATATAGACAGGGCTGTGTCAGAGCTCTATAGGCAGTTCTGTTCTCCTCATGACTTGGTGTTTGCTCTGATATACATTGTCAGCTGTGAGATCTTATATAGACAGGGCTGTGTCTGAGCTCTACAGGCAGTTCTTTTCCCCTCATGACTTGGTGTTTGCTCTGATATACATTGTCAGCTGTGAGATCTTATATAGACAGGGCTGTGTCTGAGCTCTATAGGCAGTTCTTTCCCCCTCATGGCTTGGTGTTTGCTCTGATACACATTGTCAGCTGTGAGACCTTATATAGACAGGGCTGTGTCTGAGCTCTATAGGCAGTTCTTTCCTCCTCATGGCTTGGTGTTTGCTCTGATATACATTGTCAGCTGTGAGATCTTATATAGACAGGGCTGTCTCTGAGCTCTACAGGCAGTTCTTTCCCCCTCATGGCTTGGTGTTTGCTCTGATATACATTGTCAGCTGTGAGATCTTATATATACAGGGCTGTGTCTGAGCTCTACAGGCAGTTCTTTCCCCCTCATGGCTTGGTGTTTGCTCTGATATACATTGTCAGCTGTGAGATCTTATATATACAGGGCTGTGTCTGAGCTCTACAGGCAGTTGGCTGTCCGGGCATGCTGGGAGTTGTAGTTTTGCAACATCTGGAGGGCCACAGTTTGAAGACGGCAGCATTAACCCCTTCCATGTTAAAAGTTCAAATCACCCCCTTTTCCTATACAAAACATGCAAACATAATAAAAATAAACATATTTGGTATCGCTTTGTGCGTAATTGTACGACCTATTAAAATATAACATTAAGTGTCCCGTACGGTAAATGTAAAAAAATACCAAACCACAGAGTTGCAATTTTTATAGTATCCCAGAAAAAAAAGTTAAAAAGCGATTAAAAAGTCAGATCCAAAATGGTACCGATACAAAAAACAGATTATGGCGCAAAAAATGAGCCCTCATACACCCTGGTATGCGGAAAAAAATAAAGCTACAGGGATTAAAAAATGGCAATTAGAAAAAGTTCAGAATTAGTAATACATGACGTAAACGATACAAATCTGGTATCGCTGTAATCAGGCGCCTAAAGTATAAAATGAACATGTTACCTCAACCACAAGGTAAATGGCGCAGAAAAGAAAAACACCAAATCTGCAAAATTATCTTTTACTATTTCAATTTCACTTCCCCAAATATATATATATATTTTTGGTTCGGAGAATATGTTATTGAAAAATTAAAAGGTGTCATTATAGTAGGTAGTTATGGCTATTATAGGGCGAGGAGGAAAAAACGAGAGTGTAAAAGCGAAAATTGGCCGGACAAGAGGATCGTCATGAGGGACAAGTAGATTTGGCTCCATTTTAGTCCCGTGGACAAGTAGTTTTTTTTTTTTTTTATAAAACTTCCACACCCCTGTAGACATAAACATTGGGTGAAAGTTGTACATGAGGTCCTCACTGACACTCTTTAATTAAGATATGCCCCCAGTAGTTATGTAGGGAATTCCCCTATTAGGTAGAAGCCCCCTCCGTAGGTAGGGAATCCCCCCATTAGATAGAAACGCCCTGTAGGTAGGTAATCCTCCCTATTTGGTTAAAGCCACTGGTAGGGAAAATAATCCCCCCCCCCCCCCCCCCCCCCCAAATGGGTAGAAACCCCAATAGGTAAGAAATCCCCCAATTAGGTAGAAGCCCCTTGGTAGAGAATCACCCCTCCCCCCTCCCATTAGGTAGAAACCCCAGTAGGTAGGGAATCCCCTGTATTAAATAGATGCCCCCTTAGGTAGGGAATCCTAAATCCTCCCTGTTAAGTAGAAGCCACCAGTAGAAAGGTAGGGAATCCTCCCTATTTGGTTAAAGCCCCTGGTGGGAAATCCCCCCCCCCAATTAGATAGAAGCCCTGGTAGGTAGGGAATCCCCCCCCCCCCCTCCCTTAAGGTTAGAAGCCCCCAGTAGTTATGGAATCCTCCCTATCAGGAAGAAGCCCCAGGAAGGTAGGGAATCCCACTATTAGGTAGAAGCCCCCTGTAGGTAGGGGAATCCCACTATTAGGTAGAAGCCCCCTGTAGGTAGGGGAATCCCACTATTAGGTAGAAGCCCCCTGTAGGTAGGGGAATCCCACTATTAGGTAGAAGCCCCCTGTAGGTAGGGGAATCCCACTATTGGGTAGAAGCCCCCTGTAGGTAGGGGAATCCCACTATTAGGTAGAAGCCCCCTGTAGGTAGGGGAATCCCACGATTAGGTAGAAGCCCCCGGTAGGTAGCGAAGCCCCCTATTAGGTTTCCCCAATAAGACCCCCCCTTTAAGAGAATAATAAAAATCCCACTCCCCTTCCCTCCGCTCCCATGCTGAACATGAAACATGAAGAGGCCTCAGTGGAGGAGAGGTGAGGGGGATTTTATGTTCTGCGGGTATCGGACTTTTCTCATACAGATGTCCAGTATCGGTACCAATATCTGTATAGGGACATTCCTAGTTTTCTTAACTATCTTGCAGAGTAACACTGTACAGCGGCCACGTGAACGTCAGACTTATTACTAATAATATTAGTATTGTAATCAGATCAGCTAAGATGGCGGCCAGAGGTCCCCTCACCGGCCTCTGCCGCTCTCCCTGGGTCTTCTGCACTGATCTGCCTTCCTTCAGACCAGAGCAGAAGAGCGCCGATTAGAGATGAGCGAACTTACAGTAAATTCGATTCGTCACGAACTTCTCGGCTCGGCAGTTGATGACTTATCCTGCATAAATGAGTTCAGCTTTCAGGTGCTCCGGTGGGTTCGAAAAGGTGGATACAGTCCTAGGAAAGAGTCTCCTCGGACTGTATCCACCTTTTTCAGCCCACGGGAGCACCTGAAAGCTGAACTAATGTATGCAGGATAAGTCATCAACTGCCGAGCCGAGAAGTTCGTGACAAATCAAATTTACTGTAAGTTCGCTCATCTCTATCGCTGATCATACTGATCAGTGCTATGTATATGTATAGCACTGAACAGTATTAGCAATCCAATGATTGCTATAGATAGTCCCCAATGGGGACATAATAGGTTAAAAATAAAAGTAAAAAAAAAAAATAAAAAAATGAGAAAAAAAAATTGAAATCCCCCCCCCCCCACCCAATAAAATTTGAAATCTCCCTTTTCAAAGCATAAAAAAATAAAAATAAAAAAAATTATTGAACATATTTGGTATCACCACATGCGTAAATGTTCGAGCTATCAAAATATAATGTTGATGACCCCATACAGTGAACGGCGAAATGTTAAAAAAAAATCAAAAAAATTATCCAAAATTGCTGCTTTTTAGTCACATCACAAAAAAAAATAGTGATCAGATAGTGACATACACTAGTGGTACTAAAAAAAAGCGAAAAATGAGCCCTCACACATCCCTGTCTATGGAAAAATGAAAAAGTTATAGGTGGTCAAAAAAAAAAAAAAGCCCCTTTTTCCCGTTTTACCTCAATAAGCGTAAAATAAATAAATAAATTCATAAACCTATTTGGTATCACCGTGTGTGTAAATGTCCGACCTATCAAAGTATAGGGTTAATGAAACGTAACAAAAATGAAACGTAATAAAAAAAAAAAGTCCAAAATTGCAGATTTTTTTTTTTTGTCACACCACATTCCCAAAAAAATTAAACTATTAAGTTTCATATATGCAGATGAGGCATCAATAAATAGTACAGATCACGGCACAAAAAAATGAGCCCTCATACCGCCGCCTATACAGGAAAATGAAAAACTTATAGGTCGTCAACCTGGAGGGATTTGAAACTCACTAATTTGGTTAAAAAGTTTGGTACAATAATAGAAACCTTCATTTCTATGGGAGGGGGCGTGACGTTATGGATACATGAATAGAGGGGCCCCCGCAATCAGACTACTTATACTCTATCCTTTGGAAAGGGGATGAGATGTCTAGGGGCAGAGTAACCCTTTAAATGGAAAATTTAGGAAAAAAAAAAAAAAAAGACAAATCAATGTAATTAAATAATTGAATATAGCACATCCTGTAGGTACAAATTTACCCAATGTCTCTCACCATTCTCTTATGATTCTACGTGACGTCATGTGACTGCAGCGGGTTGTGGTCACCTGATGACTTATCATTGGCCATAAGAGAAAATGTCCGAATTATTAAAAGCTAAATGTGATTCCATACGGTGAACTTAAAAAAAATACCATATATATTTAGTCCAAAATTGCTGATTTTTTGCAAAAAAAAGAATAAAATGCAATCAGTCACATTTACATGAAATAAATAAAAAAAATTAAAAATGAAAAAAAAAATTTCACACGCATTTCCCCTAATAAAATTGTATTAAACAAAAAAATTATATGAAGAAGTATATATTGAAAAAAATCTTGTATGGCCGCATGCAGAATTGTCAGAACTATTAAAATATAACTTTTATTGTCCCGGACGATGTAAACCTTAAAATAAAATAAAATGCAGATTTTTGTTCTTTTCATACAAAGTTCCATGTAAAAGTATTACCAATAAAATCACAGCGCACAAAATGACCCTCATACAGCCCGGTCTACGAGGAAAAAGTTATAGCGGTCAGAATAGGGCCATTTTAGACATTCTGATTTTGTTGAAAATTATAATTTTTTTTTTTTCCTTTTTTTTAAATTTTTTATTATTGTACAAAAAAAAATAAAATGTAAACATGGGTATCGTTTTGATCGTATTGACCCTCAGAATATATATATATATTTTTTTTAAATTTTACCGTAAAGTCCGCTATGTAAAAACGAAACCCTCACCCCAACAAAAGTGTGCCCCATCGTTTGACTCAAGCGCAGGAGATTGCGGGTGGGGGCGGGGTAACATTTATTCGCAGCGTCTCGTGTGATATTCTTAGTCAGTAAGGAGATCAGATGTTCTATTTTTTTTTTTTTTTTTAAGCGAATGCATACCGTTTATTACCTTTTGGCATTAAGATATCCTTGAATACACACAACATTTATCCGCGCCGTCCTGGCATTTGTTTGTGCATTATAGGGTTAAACAGGTTGATCCGGTGCGGATAGAACTGTCTGAAAGTTTCCTGCGCCCCAGTTTCTCCATTTTGGCATACGTCGCTGTTCCTGTATGTTGTCCCGGGAAGACGTCTTTTTTTAAAGGGGAAATCTAGCCTGAAATAATCTGACTTAAAGGGGTACTCCGCCCCTAGACATCTTATCCCCTATCCAAAGGATAGTGGATAAGATGTTAGATCACGGAGGTCCTGCTGCTGGGGACTCCCTTGATCTCCCTGCTGCACCCGGCATTCGTTTAGAGTGCCAGAGGCTCGTGACTTCACGGCCACACCCCCTCAATGCAAGTCTATGGGAGGGGGGCGTGACGGCAGTCACGCCCCCCTCCCATCGACTTGCATTGAGGGGGTATGGCTGTGACATCACAAGCTTTGGCCCCGCATCGCCAGTCATCCGGCACAGATGCCTGGGGTGCCGCAGCTGAAATTACGGGGGTCCCCAGCGATGGGACCCCCGCGATCAGACATCTTATTCCCTATCCTTTGAATAGGGGATTTCTAGGGGCGGAGTACCCCTTTAAATCTGTATGAGATTTCCTATCTACCTTGATAGGATTTTAGGTTCTCTGTAGCTCACTTGCCCAGTTCAGTTAGTAAATTATAAGAATACATAAGGAAGGACCCCATACTCCCAAAACATATTGGGACAACCCCCCCATACATACTAGATTATAGAAAAGTCCTCCCTAAATCGCCAGTTTGTCCGATGTTTATTTACTGTGTGTGGACACTTTAGGATCTATAACAAAACATGTAAAGGCCCTTAATGAAAATATCTCACTACTTTGACTAATTCTTACCCTTCATACCTGCTTATACTGATTGCATCTTTAGGGGGGCTTTGTCAGGCTCATCGGACCTCCAGCATCGCAATTGTTGGGGTCCAATGAGTTACGAAGGCAGCTGGAGCTCTGCACCAGGGCCGCTCTGCCTTTTTTGGCAGACCATACAAGTCGATCATTTTATAATTATATGCCCCTCCCCAATAAAAAATTAAATGCCCCTCTTCCAATTTTACAAACAAAAGGATGTAAAAAATAATTAAAATTAAATTAAACCTATTTGCTATCTCGGCGTGCAGAAATGTCCGAACTATTAAATTTATAATGTAAAAAACGTAACGTAAAAAATAAATAAATACCAAATCCAAAATTGCTAATTTCCGTGCGCATTGCATCCCAGAAAAAAATGCAATAAAGAGTGATGAAAAAGTCACATGTACACACAAATGGTACTGATGAAATCTGTAGATCACAGCGCCAAAAAATGTACCTCATACAGCTGCGTAGACGGAAAAAAAAAAATGTAGTTCTAGGAGTCAGAATTGGGTAATTTTGAAACCAATTAACTTTGTTAAAATTTTACCGTGGGCATCATTTGAATCATATTGACCCACAGAATAAAGACGTCAGTTTTACCATAAGCTGCACTTCCTTGCAAAATTGCTAATTTAAAAAAAATTTCAGCTGATAATAATACAACGTGCGCATTACAGGCTTTTTTCCCCATAAAACTCCATAACTGAACCCCCCCCCTTTATTTTTTTTATTTTATTTTTTTTTATTGGTCTCTTGTGCCTCAATTCCACCCTCTCTTGACGCCATACCACGCTCCCTGCTTTAATATCTATGGGAGTGGGCGTGTCAGCTGTCCTATAGACATGAATGGAGGGGTGTGTGGTCGTGACATCATGACCACTCCCACAGGAACGAGCGTTTATGTAGAACGCCGGGTG
The DNA here is from genome assembly GCF_029499605.1 of Hyla sarda. Taxonomy (NCBI): domain Eukaryota; kingdom Metazoa; phylum Chordata; class Amphibia; order Anura; family Hylidae; genus Hyla; species Hyla sarda. Next base: position 4,362,390 of record NC_079200.1, read on the forward strand.
CTGTAGGACATCGCTGGGATGGGGCACAGCAGCAGGACTCCTGCAGTCAGACATCTTTTCCGCTATCCTTTGGATAGAGATAAGATGTCTAGCAGCGGAGTACCCCTTTAAAAGAGGCCGTGCCATGCTGGTCTGTGCCCGTTTCGGCTAATCACTGGCCATGGCGGCATTTATTTGCACATACTGGTTATGGCTGGAATCTCCCTCCTTACCCCTTTTTTTGCATGATTTATCCTTCCACTTGGAAATTCTGGTGCAGCAGCCTCCTATTATTTTCAGTGGGATTCTGCTGCTCCGTGCTCAATGCAGTATTTCTGCTGCAGATAATTCCAGGTTCCAGAATCCACAAAAAAAATGAACATGTTAATTTTATGGCGGTATTCCGCAGGGACTGCATTGCTGTCCATGGGGACGGTGTATGTCCACGCAGTCATAGCGCTGATGGATTTTGTCATAAATTCAGGAGGTTTCCTTTGAAATTCTGACACAGTTGGTACAAAATGCCTGAAGGACTAAAGAGAATGTATGTCCTGATGGCCTTACTGGTACCAGCACCAATTCCAGGCTACTGCCCGATTTACTTCTACTCCTGCCAATGTTTCTGATCCTTGCTCCCATGCTGAGGACTTTTCATCGTCATCACTTACCCAAAGTGGTGCAGGACCCACTGCACAGGTCCTGCACCACTAACGGAGCGGAGGATGCTGAGGCCTCAGCACAGGAGCGGAGGGAAGCTGAGGAGGATTTTTATTATTTTCTTCTGCAGTACTAAGGGGTTCTACCTAAAAAGGGAGGATTCCCTACCTACTGGGGGCTTCTGCCTAATAGATGGTTCTCTACCTAACTAGAGAGGACTTTTACCTAATAAGGAGGGATTTCTGCTTACCTAATGGGGACTTCTACCTATTGGGGGGGGGGGGGGGATCTTTAACTAATGGGGAAATCTCTACCTATTGGGGACTTATACCTATTAGGGGGGAATCTCTACCTACCTATTAGACGCTTCTACTATTCCTTACTACTTAGAGATGCTACCTTACAGAGGAGGAGGGGGATAACCTACCTACTGGGGGATTCTACCCTACAGTTGAGGAGGGGATTACCTACCTACTGGGGTCTTCTACATTACAGGGGAGGAGGGGATTGCCTACTTACTGGGGTCTTCTACCTTACAGGGGATGATGGGATTACCTACCTACCGGAGGCTTCTACTTTACAGGGAAGAAGGGCATTACCTACCTACTGGCAGCTTCTACCCTACAGGGGAGGAGGGGATTACCTACCTACAGGGGACCTTCTACCTTACAGGGGAGGAGGGGGATAGCCTACCTACTGGGGGGGCTTCTACCTTACAGGAGAGGGCAGATTCCCTACCTACTGGAGGCTTCTACCTTACAGGGGAGGAGGGGATTGCCTACCTACTGGGGGCTTCTACAGGGGAGGAGGGGATTACCTACCTACGGGGGGCTTCTACCTTACAGGGGAGGAGGGGATTACCTACCTACTGGGGGCTTCTACCTTACAGGGGAGGAGGGGATTACCTACCTACTGGGGGCTTCTACCTTACAGGGGCGGAGGTGAATACCTACCTACTGGGGGGCTTCTACCTTACAGGGGAGGAGGGGATTACCTACCTACTGGGTGCTTCTACCTTACAGGGGAGGAGGGGATTACCTACCTACGGGGGGCTTCTACCTTACAGGGGAGGAGGGGATTACCTACCTACTGGGGGCTTCTACCTTACAGGGGAGGAGGGGATTACCTACCTACGGGGGGCTTCTACCTTACAGGGGAGGAGGGGATTACCTACCTACGGGGGGGCTTCTACCTTACAGGGGAGGGGGATTTCCTACCTACTGGGGACATATCTTAATTATAAGTGTGACGGCCTCACAGTCGACTTTTGTCTAAGGCTTCAGAGAGACATTAAAAAACAAAAGTATCGGTAATAGGTATTGGTGAGTACTTTAAAAAAAAATGGATCCCCTCTCCGCTGCGTAGACTCTCTCAGCACGAGTGCGCACTATTCTCCATGCAGCTGCGACACTGCTGATCCCCTGGCGTTGGCAAGATACTGATCCCCGTCCTGTGTCGAAACGGGTCAATAAAGTTCTACAAATTGCGAGATTAGAGAAATTAGCTGGGATTGGGGCGCACGTGAGAAATGTATGAATTTACGGAATCATTTGTTTTACTTCGGTAGGTTTTTAAGAAATTATTTACATAAGTTCTTTGTGCTGCTCGACCTGACTTGGTTGGTTCGTTCGCTGTGTGTGATATTTTATATGTTGCGTTCGATTTCTCCAGTGGTGTACTTTATCCCAGTGTTTCACAACCAGGGTGCCTCCAGCTGTTGCAAAACTACAATTCCCAGCATGCCCGGACAGCCTTTGGCTGTCCGGACATGCTGGGAGTTGTAGTTTTTCGACAGCTGGAGGACCGCAGTTTGAAGACCACTGCACTAAGGGATGAGATGAGGGGGAAGCCTTGATTTAATTTTCAAGGACAGTGTGGATCCTCTGGAGGAGGCAGAAAGGTCTTTGGCTGTCCAGGCATGCTGGGAATTGTAGTTTTACTACAGTTGGAGGTGCACTGGTTTTTAAATATTGCTGTAGGCGACATGTGGAGTACGACCACCTTGTTTTTACTACCGCCTAGTTGTCATTACTTTTAATAATTTAATAATGTAATGTAGTAATTTTAATTAGCATAATGTAAGCATTCACATTGTTAGTTTTATTATTAGGATATTATTGCTTAGGCCCCTTTCACACTACAGGTATCATTCTGTAAAAAACCTCTGTTATTACTCCCGGCAAAAAGTCCTGAAAACGGGCGTCAAAAAATCGCATTCATATCAGTGGGATTTTTTTTAACATCCTTTTGCATCAGGTATGTGCGTTTTTACTAATTTCAGTTATTTTTGCCGGCACAAAATATGGTGCGTGCACTCATTTTTGGTCAGGCAAAAAAAAAAAAAAAGGTGAAAAAACGGACATTAAAGGGGTATTCCGGGCAAAAACATCTTATCCCCTATCCTTTTGGATAAGATGTCTGCTGGGACCCCCGCGATCTCCCTGCAGCACCCGCATGACGTCCCAACCCATAGACATGAATGAATGGAGGGGGCGTGGCGTGACGTGACCCGGAGGTTTCCGAAACTGGAGACGCAGCCCCACTTATCCCCTATACTTTGGATAGGGGATAAGATGTTTTTGCCCAGAATACCCCTTTAAAATTTTACATTGAAGTCTATAGGAACCGGATGGTCAAAAAAAACATCCGTTATCATCAGTTATTGTCAGTTTTTTTTTATTCTTTTTTTTTTTTTTTTGTACTGAGCATGCTTAGTACAGCTTTACAAAAAAAAGGGTTAAAAAACTGATAACAAAACCCACGGATGTAACTGGTGATAACGGATGAACAAAATCAGGTTTTTTAAGAAAGACCCCATTAAAAATAACGAATGATGGTCATCAGTTATCATCCGTTATTACCAGTTATTGCATCCGTTTTTTTTTTTCATCAGTCTTTGTAAAATAATGGCAGTAAAAAAGCAGGATGATACCTGTAGTGTGAAAGGGGCCTTACCTTAGTGCTGCAAGTCTGACATGATTGTTTATCGTATTTTAAAAATTTATAAAAAATGTACAAAAATAACGGGGGGGGGGGGGGGGGGGGGGGGGCGGCACAGGTCCATTACCGCTGAAGAGGAAGGGCTACTCCGACATCAGGTTAAGAAAAATGCTGCAGAAGCATATAGTATTCCTTACCTGTCTGCCCTACTTCTGAAACCACCAAAAATTCCATCTGTTTGGGGGGGGGGGGGGGGGGGAGATGGTGTATTAATTCTGTACCTCCTGGTTGTGCATTTGCCTAATATTTCATTTCCCAAAGTGCACCAAGAGCTGCTGCAAAACATCTCATTTCACACCAGGCTATGGCATAATCTGTGAGGTTGCAGCACCTGCTGTATACATTCCCTGTCTGGTCCTCTGCCTGTGACTTTGCTCAGCAATAGGCAGCATGCTGTAAACACAATTAATTCTCCCTTAATGTCTCTAACAGTGAACAGTATCTGACATAAGTGAGTCCACCCCCACATGTTTTTATTATTTTTTTTCGTGTGACCACATTAAAGAAATGAAACTCTGCTAGAATGTAAAGTAGTGAGTGCACGGCCTGTATAACAGTGTGTAATGTTGTGACCCCTCAAAATAACTCTACACACAACAATTAATGTCTAAACCTTGGTGCTAAAAGTGAGGTCACCCCTAAGGGGCACTGTCCATTTTGGGCCCAATTATCCAATTCCTTAGTGTCATTCATTTCCCTTGTGTCAGTGGACTCGTTAGTGTTACAAGGTCTCTGTAGTGAGAGCGGTGGTGTTATTGCTCCCACACTCTTATACTGCTCACTGGAAGTTCAACATGGCACAAAAAACTCTGAGGATCTAAACAAAAAAAAACAAAAAAAATTACTTTACATGAAAATGGCTGAGGCTTCACGAAGATAGCCGAGACCCTGAAACGGCAAGGTGAGCAAGACCATACAGCGATTCACAGGACAGGTTCCACTTAAAACAAGCCTCACTATGGTCTACCAAAGATGTTGAGTGCACGTGCTCAGCGTCATATCTAGAGGTTATCTTTGGAAAATAGACATATAAGTTCTGCCAGCATTGCTGCAGAGGTTATAGGGGTGGGAAGGGGTTCAGCCTGTCAGTGCTCAGACCATACGCTGAACACTGCATCAAATCGATCTGCATGGCCGTCATCCCAGAAGGAAGCCTCTTCTGAAGATGAAGGACAAGAAAGACCACAAACAGTTTGCTGAAGACAAGCGACGAAGGAGATGGATTACTGGACTGTGTCCTGGGGTCCGATGAGACCAAGATAAACTTATTAGGATCAGATGGCGTCAAGTGTGTGTGGTGACAACCTGATAAGGGGTACAAAGACAAGCGTGTCCTAAAGTCAGGGATGGTGGGGGGGGGGGGGGGTCATGGTCTGGGGCTACATGAGTCCTGCTGGGACTGGGGGCTACAGTTCATTGAGGGAACCATGAATGCCAAGATGTACTGTGACATACTGAAGCGGAGCATGATCCCCTCCCTTCAGAGACTGGACAGTAGGGCAGTATTCACACATGATAACCACCTCTAAGACCACCATTGCCTTGCTAAAGAGGATGAGGATAAAGGTGATGGACCGGCCATATCTCCAGACTTAAACCCTATTGAGCGTCTGTGGGACATCCTCAAATGGAAGGTGGGGAGTGCAAGGTCTATAACATTCACCAGCTCCGTGATGCCATCCTGGAGGAGAGAAGAGGATCAAGTAGTAACCTGTGAAGATCTGATGAACTCAATGTCCAAGAGGCTTAAAGGAATAGTCCGGTACGGTATTCCATCCTGCCCCGGCTGCAAAAAAAAGTTAAAAAAATAAAACTTTTACTTACCTTCCTACTTTCCCTTGGAGCTCTGCTGCAGCTGATTGGTCGGCCGGGCTGTCTACTTCCCTTAGCCCAGAACGTCACGCGGCGTTTCAGCCTATCACCGGCTTTGGCCGGTGATAGGCTGAAGCGCCGTGTGACGCTCCAGGCTAAGGGAAGTGGGAAGAAGACAGCCCGGCCGACCAATCAGCTGTAGCTGAGCTCCAGGGGAACGTAGGAAGGTAAGTGAAAGTTTATTTTGACTTTTTTTTGCAGCCTGGGCAGGATAGAATAAGAATAGTCCATACCGGGCATCTCCTTTAAGGCAGTGGGGGGAAAATAATAGTGACCACACAAAATATTATACACACTTTGGGGAGATTTATCAAAACCTGTGCTGATAAAGAGTTGACCAGTTGCCCATAGCAACCAATCAGATCGCTTCTCTCATTTTTTTATAGGTCTCTTAAAAAAAATTAGAGAAGAAATCTGGTTGCTATGGGCAACTGGTCAACTTTCCCTCGGCACAAGTTTTGATGGATCTCCCCCATCTGTGTAGCAACCAATCAGATTTCTTCTTTCATTTTTCAGTCCTCTTAAAAAATAAAAGGAGCTATCTGGTTTCTATGGGCAACTGCGCCACTGTTCCTCTACACAGGTTTTGATAAATATCCCCCTTTGTGCCTAATTTTGACATTTCCACTTAGGGGTCTCCTCACTTTTGTTATGTTCAGATATTATTGGCTGTGTTATTTTGAGGGGACACAACATTAAACCCTGTTATACAGGCCGTGCACTCCGGAGATCTGCTGGGACAACACCACACTAACATTTGAGAGGACTACACAACTTACTGTCGGCATGAATCACGCAAAATCATGCTGACGCCTGTACACTGTGTGATGACACTGTATTTAAGGGGTATTCCGGTGGAAAACTTTTATCAACTGGTGCCAGAAAGTTAAACAGATTTGTAAATTACTTCTATTAAAAAAAAAAAAAATCTTAATCCTTCCAGTACTTATTAGCGGCTGTATACTACACAGGAAATTCTTTTCTTTTTGGATTTCTTTTCTGTCACAACCACAGTGCTCTCTGCTGACACCTCTGTCTATGTCAGGAACTGTCCAGAGTAGGAGCAAATCCCCATAGCAAGCGCATGCTGCTCTGGGCAGTTTCTGACATGGACAGAGGTGTCAGCATAGAGCACTGTGGTCGTGATAGAAAATAAATCCCAAAAGAAAAGAATTTCCTCTGGAACATACAGCCGCTAATAAGTACTGAAAGAATTAAGAATTTTTTATTGAAATCATTTACAAATCTGTTTAAAGGGGTACTCCTATGCCCCAGCAAAATGGATAAATAAGACCCCAAGATATAGAAGTGATTAAAGGGGTACTCCGGTGAAAATTGTTTTATTTTTAAAATCAACTGGTGCCATAAATTTTAAGGGGTATTCCTGTGCCTGAACCTTATGAACATCCGGTTCAGAAGGCTTGGAGCAGTGGTGTCGGTTGTGACGTCACGGCCCCCCCCCCTTGTGACGTCACGCCACGCCCCCTCCATTGATGTCTATGGGAGGGGGCGTCACGCCCCCTCCCATAGACATCAATGGAGGGGGCGTGGTGTGACGTCTCGAGGGGGGCAGGGCTGTGATGTCGCTACTGCTCCAAGCCTTCTGAACCGGATGTTCAGATGGTTCAGGCACAGGAGTACCCCTTAATCTTTATGGCACCGGTTTATTTTAAAAATAAAAAATTTTCACCGGAGTACCCCTTTAATCAGTTCTATATCTTGGGGTCTTATTTATCTTTTTTGCTGACCTATAACTTGAGCTGATATGAATCATGTATCATAGAGTTCTGTATAGACGGTCTTAGCCAGTATCGGCGATGTAATAGACTGTAGGACGCTCGGCCTTGGAGCAGGTGTACCGGGCCCAGTGATTCATTGCAGAGAAGATTCACTTTGCTGCACAAGCGCCCGTCCCCTTTGTCTGGCAAGTAACAACGCATTCTCTACGCTATTTATATATATATATATATATATATATATATATATATATATATATATATATTTTGCATCTGCGTTATTTTTTCCTTTTTGTAGAATATTCTTTTTTTCCTCAACCAAGTTCCCGCGAGATCCCCGATCATTAAATAAAAGAGGCCGCGCGGCCGCTCCTGGCAGCCGTTCCCGAGCACATTGCAGCAGAAAAGCAAAGTCTGTCTGGTGTAGTGACTGTGCCAGGAGGAGATTAATGTTCAGACCTGTTAGCGAGGGATGTGGCGTTTTTTTTTATTTATTTATTTATTTATTTTTTTTTTTGAAGGACGTAGACGCTCTCTCTCGCCCCCTCCGTCTTGCACATGGCTCCTTTCCTCCTGGGACTACTCGGCTACTTTTGCTGAGCCGAAAGTTTGCTTATTGGATTCTGGGCCACGGAGATCATTAAAACACTGCAGGGAAGTATAGGGAACGTACTGAGCGTAATGAAAGCGGCAGAAAGAACGCCGGGGACTCCATGGCAGATGTAGCGCCGAAGCTCTCTCCGTTGCGTTTCGTGTCTGCACAAGCCCTGCATTAAAATTTCAATCTGTGACATACATCCAGATATACACATATATAAAATATATACACAAGGGAACACTAAGATAACACATCGTAGATCTGAATGAATGAACTAATCGTAGGAAATACTTTCCTCTTTACATAGTTGAATGTGATGACAACAAAATTACACAAAAATTATCAATGGAAATCATCAACCCCTGGAGGTCTGGATATGGAGTCACCCTCAAAATCACAGTGGAAAACCCCACTACAGGCTGATCCAACTTTATGTATTGTCCTTAATACAAGTCCTAATGAGGCTCAGTAGTGTGTGTGGCCTCCACGTGCCCGTATGACCTCCCTACAACGCCTGGGCATGCTCCTGATGAGGTGGTGGATGGTCTCCTGAGGGATGTCCTCCCAGACCTGGACTAAAGCATCCGCCAACTCCTGGACAGTCTGTGGTGGATGGAGCGAGACGTCCCAGATGTGCTCAATCGGATTCAGGGGAACGGGCGGCCAGTCCATAGCATCAATGCCTTCCTCTTGTAGGAACTGCTGACACACTCCAGCCACATGAGGTCTAGCATTGTCTTGTATTAGGAGGAACCCAGGGCCAATCGCACCAGCATATGGTCTCACAAGGGGTCTGAGGATCTCATCTCGGTACTGAATGGCAGTCAGGCTACCTCTGGCAAGCACATTGAGGGCTGTTCAGCCCCCAAAGAAATGCCACCCCACACCATTACTGACTCACCGCCAAACCAGTCATGCTGGAGAATGTTGCAGGCAGCAGAACGTTCTCCACGGCGTCTCCAGACTCTGTCACATCTGTCACATGTGCTCAGTGTGACCCTGCTTTCAACTGTGAAGAGCACAGGGCGCCAGTGGTGAATTTGCCAATCTTGGTGTTCTCTGCCAAACGTCCTGCACAGTGTTGGGCTGTAAGCACAACCCCCACCTGTGTAAGTCGGGCCCTCATACCACCCTCATGAAGTCTGTTTCTGACCGTTTGAGTGGACACATGCACATTTGTGGCCTGCTGGAGGTCATTTTGCAGGGCTCTGGCAGTGCTCCTCCTGCTCCTCCTTGCACAAAGGCGGAGGTAGTAGTCCTGCTGCTGTGTTGTTGCCCTCCTACGGCCTCCTCCACGTCTCCTGATGTACTGGCCTGTCTCCTGGTAGCGCCTCCATGCTCTGGACACTACGCTGACAGACACAGCAAACCTTCTTGTCACAGCTCGCATTGATGTGCCATCCTGGATGAGCTGCACTACCTGAGCCACTTGTGTGGGTTGTAGACTCCGTCTCATGCTACCACTAGAGTGAAAGCACCGCCAGCATTCAAAAGTGACCAAAACATCAGCCAGGAAGCATAGGAACTGAGAAATGGTCTGTGGTCACCACCTGCAGAACCACTCCTTTATTGGGGGTATCTTGCTAATTGCCTATAATTTCCACGTGTTGTCTGTTCCATGTGAAATTGATTGTCAATCAGTGTTCTTCCTGAGTGGACAGTGGGATCTCACACAAGTGTCAGTGACTTGGAGTTACATTGTGTTGTTTAGGTGTACGATTAGTTCATTCATTCAGATCTCGAATGTGTTATCTTTGTGTTCCCTTTATTTTTTGAGCAGATTTTTTTATATATATAAATATATACAGTGATCCCTCAACTTACAATGGCCTCAACATACAATAGTTTCAACGTACAATGGTCTTTTCTGGACCATTGTAACTTGAAACCAGACTCAACATACAATGTACAGACAGTCCAGATCTGCGAAACTTGTCACAACTGGAGGAACTGACCAATCAGAATGGGCATTTTACTGGTAAATCACCTGTATTACTGAAGTGTATGCACTGACTGGTGTCTGGTAGCGCCCCCTACAGTACAGGGAGGTATGACATGTTCTGTACTCTTAACCTGTATCACTGAAGTGTATGCACTGACTGGTGTCTGGTAGCACCCCCTACAGTACAGGGAGGTATTACATGTTCTGTACTCTTTACCTGTATTACTGAAGTACATGCACTGACTGGTGTCTGGTAGCGCCCCCTACACTACAGGGAGGTATGACATGTTCTGTACTCTTTACCTGTATCACTGAAGTGTATGCACTGACTGGTGTCTGGTAGCGCCCCCAACAGTACAGGGAGGTATTACATGTTCTGTACTCTTTACCTGTATTACTGAAGTGTAAGCACTGACTGGCTGTCTGATAGCGCCCCCTACAGTACAGGGAGGTATGACATGTTCTGTACTCTTTACCTGTATCACTGAAGTGTATGCACTGACTGGTGTCTGGTAGCGCCCCCAACAGTACAGGGAGGTATTACATGTTCTGTACTCTTTACCTGTATTACTGAAGTGTATGCACTGACTGGTGTCTGGTAGCGCCCCCTACACTACAGGGAGGTATGACATGTTCTGTACTCTTTACCTGTATTACTGAAGTGTAAGCACTGACTGGCTGTCTGGTAGCGCCCCCTACAGTACAGGGAGGTATGACATGTTCTGTACTCTTTACCTGTATCACTGAAGTGTATGCACTGACTGTGTCTGGTAGCACCCCCTACAGTACAGGGAGGTATTACATGTTCTGTACTCTTTACCTGTATTACTGAAGTACATGCACTGACTGGTGTCTGGTAGCGCCCCCTACACTACAGGGAGGTATGACATGTTCTGTACTCTTTACCTGTATCACTGAAGTGTATGCACTGACTGGTGTCTGGTAGTGCCCCCAACAGTACAGGGAGGTATTACATGTTCTGTACTCTTTACCTGTATCACTGAAGTGTATGCACTGACTGGCTGTCTGGTAGCGCCCCCTACAGTACAGGGAGGTATTACATGTTCTGTACTCTTTACCTGTATTACTGAAGTATAAGCACTGACTGGTGTCTGGTAGCGCCCCCTACAGTACAGGGAGGAATTACAAGTTCTGTCCTTACCTGTGCCAGGGTTAGTTGCTCCTTTGGACACCAAGTAAGGGTGACTCCATTTGGGACATTGTGTGTTCTGTACAGGACCCTGAAGAAGCTCCTGTGCTCTACATAAACCATTGTTTCCCAACCAGGGTGCCTCCAGCTGTTGCAAAACTACAACTCCCAGCATGCCCGGACAGCCAACGGCTGTCCGGGCATGCTGGAAGTTGTAGTTTTGCAACAGCTGGAGGCACCCTGGTTGGGAAACACTGACATAGACCGCGATTACAGCTCCCAGAAGATCTTTCTTACTTTAATATATAAGGATTTGCTTTATCTATATTAGTTATCTTCTTATTTTTCTTTAATCCTCACCTTTTCCTCTTTTTGGATGACATTTTGGTGGCTTCAGAACCAATTACCAGGTTTCCATAGAGTTCTGGTCTCAACATACGATGGTTTCAACATACAATGGTCGTCCTGGAACCAATTAATATTGTAACTTGAGGGACCACTGTACACACCGTATATCATAAAAAATATATAAAAGTGTGTATATATCCGGATGTGTAGTAATATATGTGTGTGCAAGTGTATATGTGTATATATATATATATATATATATATATCTATAATATATATATATATATATATATATATATATATATATATATACCACGCATATATAGTTATATTCTTCACCATCTGGCAGACAAAGGGTCAACCCCTCCTCTAATAGAATTTGGAGGCTTTGTAGTCAGCTGGTCTCGCTGCGTGCAGGATTTGGTTCATTGATATTTATAAGCCTGTCTTTTTGTTTTTTTTTCTCGTTTCTTACGTTTTTCCCCGCACCTCGCCTTCCCCGTCACATGTGCCCAGAACACAACCCACATGCAGTGACTGTCGCTGCCGCAGAGCCCGGCAGCCACATTATTGTGTTTTTTTTCGATGCCTCCTAAAACGTAAGCAGGAATAGACGGGGTCCCCTGACCTGCGCGCCGTGGATTGAAGCGGTGCCCCCAGTATAGACTTGTACAGATTCACGCAATGTGTTTTTAACCCCTTAAGGGCAGGGTCACACGTGCCGTATTTTGCTGTGTATTTACTGCTGCGTATATTCCTACCCCTTGAAGCCAATAGCAAAATCAGCTTCAGAGGATATTTTGCAAAATGCAGCACGTGTGACCCTACCCTTGTGTTTCCGAACCAGTGTGCCTCCAGCTGTTTGCAAAACTACAACTCTCAGCATATCTGGACAGCCAAATGGGTCCAGTCAGTGCGCCCAAACCTCAGACAACTATATTTTTATGCTTTAGATGCCGTTGTCAGCATTGATCACCACATCTTAAGGGATAAATGCTGAATATTAGTGTGATTGCCAAGGTACTCTGCATTAAAGGGGTACTCTGCCCCTAGACATCTTATCCTTTATCCAAAGGATAGGGGATAAGATGTCTGATCGCCGGGGCCCCAGACATTTGGTCCACGGAATGAACTTCGCTCTGTGCCGGATGACTGGCAATGCGGGGCGGAGGCTTGTGATGTCACGGCCACACACCCTCAATGAAAGTCTATGGGAAGGGGTGTGACGCCCCCTCCCATAGACTTGCATTGAGGTGGGTGTGGCCTTGAAGTTACGAGCCTCCGGCGCCTCACCCGACACTCTAATTGGATGTCGGGTGCAGCAAGGAGATCACGGGGGTCCCTAGCGGCGGGACCCCTTTGATCAGACTTCTTATCCCCTATCCTTTGGATAGGGGATAAGATGTCTAGGGGCAGAGTACCCCTTTAATAGTGAGTCTCGGCTGGTTATAGCAGCTGGTACTCACCGCACACAAAGTTAATGAGAGGAAAACTAGAGAGATTTTCCCACAGTAACCAATCACAGCTCAGCTTTCCTGTGTTAATAAGCTCTGGTAAAGTGAAAGCTGAGCTGTGATTGGTTGCTATAGGAAATCCAGCTTTTCCCTCGCACGGTTTGATAAATGGGCCATTGTACACATTTGACTTTACGCGGGACAATGGGAAAAGCTTTGATGTAATGGGGTCCGAGTGATTTACTGCCCAAAAAGAGACCCATAAACTCTTTGTCGCAGTGAGACAAAGATCGCAGGGAGCTGGGAAGTAAAGTGTGTGACCATGTGCTTCTCTGTATATACAGATTGGGGGCGGGGGGGGGGGTCCAAGACTTTTCCATTGTTCATATGAAATTAAAGAAATCCCAACTACTTTTGCTGGTCCTGTGTTCTGTTGCGGATTTACCCCCGTCTGATGTGCGATTTGAGTAATCAACCATGTGTTTGCTTTATGTATCGTGTATATGTTAAGATGTTTTTTTTGTGTGGCTTTTACTACTATATTGTAATTTATTCAATAGGAACTATGTGTAAGTGTTACGAGTGATGGACCAGGGTTTGTGCACGAGAAGATGTGAATGATACAATGTAATGACAAGCTGCGGCTGTGTCTTTGCTGAGTCTTTACCGCGGCTGCGTCTTTGCTGCATCTTTGCTGCTGCTGCGTCTTTGCTGTGTCTGTGCTGCATCTTTACCGCGGCTGCATCTTTGCTGTGTCTTTGCTGTATCTTTACCGCGGCTGCATCTTTGTTGTGTCTTTACCGCGGCTGTATCTTTGCTGTGTCTTTACCGCGGCTGCATCTTTGCTGCGTCTTTGCTGTATCTTTACCGCGGCTGCATCTTTGCTGTGTCTTTACCGCAGCTGCATCTTTGCTGTGTCTTTACCGCGGCTGTATCTTTGCTGTGTCTTTACCGCGGCTGCATCTTTGCTGTGTCTTTGCTGTATCTTTACCGCAGCTGCATCTTTGCTGTGTCTTTACCGCGGCTGCATCTTTGCTGTGTCTTTACCGCGGCTACATCTTTGCTGTGTCTTTACCGCGGCTGCATCTTTGCTGTTTCTTTGCTGTATCTTTACCGCGGCTGCATCTTTGCTGTGTTTTTGCTGTATCTTTACCGCGGCTGCATCTTTGCTGTATCTTTACCGCGGCTGCATCTTTGCTGTGTCTTTACCGCGGCTGCATCTTTGCTGTGTCTTTACCGCGGCTGCATCTTTGCTGTGTCTTTACCGCGGCTGCATCTTTGCTGTGTCTTTACCGCGGCTGCATCTTTGCTGTGTCTTTACCGCGGCTGCATCTTTGCTGTGTCTTTGCTGTGTCTTTACCGCGGCTGCATCTTTGCTGTTTCTTTGCTGTATCTTTACCGTGGCTGCATCTTTGCTGTGTCTTTGCTGTATCTTTACCGCGGCTGCATCTTTGCTGTGTCTTTGCTGTATCTTTACCGCGGCTGCATCTTTGCTGTGTCTTTGCTGTATCTTTACCGCGGCTGCATCTTTGCTGTGTCTTTGCTGTATCTTTGCCGCAGTTCATGTGGTTTAATCATCTTATTATTAGTAACATAGTTCATAAGGTTGAAAAAAGAGCAGAGTCCATCAAATTCAACCTATATCCATAATGAGTCCCTACTGAGTTGATCCAGAGGAGGCAAAAAACCCTCGTACTAGAGGTAAAAATTCCTTCCCGACTCCAAATATAAGAATAAATCTCTGACCAGCGATGTTATTATTCTACAAAAATGCATCCAGACCCCTTTTATATTCTTTTACAGAGTTCCCCATGACACCTCCTCCGGGAGAGAATTCCACAGTCTTACTGCTCTTACAGTAAAGAACCCCCATCTGTGCTGGTGTAGAAACCTTCTTTCCTCTAGAGCAGTGTTTCTCAATTCCAGTCCTCAGGGCCCCCTAACAGGTCGTGTTTTCAGGATTTCCTAAGTCTTTCACAGGTGACATGATTATGGTCAGTGAATCAGCCATCACCACAATTATATCACCTGTGAAAGACTAAGGAAATCCTGAAAACACGACCTGTTAGGGGGCCCTGAGGACTGGAATTGAGAAACACTGCTCTAGACGTAGAGGATGCCCCCTTGTTATAGATACATAAATAGATCATGGAGAGATCTCTGTACTGTCCTGATATATTATATATATTATTAGGTCCCCTCCTTGTTATATATACTGTCCTGGGCATAAATAGATCATGGAGAGATCTCTGTACTGTCCTGATATATTATATATATTATTAGGTCCCCTCCTTGTTATATATACTGTCCTGGGCATAAATAGATCATGGAGAGATCTCTGTACTGTCCTGATATATTATATATATTATTAGGTCACCTCCTTGTTATATATACAGTCCTGGGTATAAATAGATCATGGAGAGATCTCTGTACTGTCCTGATATATTATATATATTATTAGATCACCTCCTTGTTATATATACAGTCCTGGGTATAAATAGATCATGGAGAGATCTCTGTACTGTCCTGATATATTATATATATTATTAGGTCCCCTCCTTGTTATATATACAGTCCTGGGCATAAATAGATCATGGAGAGATCTCTGTACTGTCCTGATATATTATATATATTATTAGGTCACCTCCTTGTTATATATACAGTCCTGGGTATAAATAGATCATGGAGAGATCTCTGTACTGTCCTGATATATTAAATATATTATTAGGTCACCTCCTTGTTATATATATATACAGTCCTGGGTATAAATAGATCATGGAGAGATCTCTGTACTGTCCTGATATATTATATATATTATTAGGTCACCTCCTTGTTATAGATACAGTCCTGGGTATAAATAGATCATGGAGAGATCTCTGTACTGTCCTGATATATTATATATATATATTATTAGGTCACCTCCTTGTTATATATATATACAGTCCTGGGTATAAATAGATCATGGAGAGATCTCTGTACTGTCCTGATATATTATATATATTATTAGGTCACCTCCTTGTTATATATACAGTCCTGGGTATAAATAGATCATGGAGAGATCTCTGTACTGTCCTGATATATTTATGCATAGTTATTAGGTCGCCCCTAAGCCTTCTTTTTTCTAAACTACATAACCCTAATTCTGATAATCTTTCTGGGTACTGTAGTCCTCCCAATCCCTGTATTACCCTGGTTGCCCGTCTTTGAACCCTCTCCAGCTCCACTATATCTTTCTTGTACACTGGTGCCCAGTACTGTACACAGTATTCCATGTGGGGTCTGACCAGTACTGTACACAGTATTCCATGTGTGGTCTGACCAGTACTGTACACAGTATTCCATGTGTGGTCTGCCCAGTACTGTACACAGTATTCTATGTGTGATCTGACCAGTACTGTACACAGTATTCTATGTGTGGTCTGACCAGTACTGTACACAGTATTCTATGTGTGGTCTGACCAGTACTGTACACAGTATTCTATGTGTGGTCTGACCAGTACTGTACATAGTATTCCATGTGTGGTCTGACCAGTCCTGTACACAGTATTCTATGTGTGGTCTGACCAGTACTGTACACAGTATTCCATGTGTGGTCCGACCAGTCCTGTACACAGTATTCCATGTGTGGTCTGACCAGTACTGTACACAGTATTCTATGTGTGGTCTGACATGTACTGTACACGATATTCTGTGTGGTCTGACCAGTACTGTACACAGTATTCTATGTGTGGTCTGACCAGTACTGTCCACAGTATTCTATGTGTGGTCTGACCAGTACTGTACACAGTATTCTATGTGTGATCTGATCAGTACTGTACACAGTATTCTATGTGTGGTCTGACCAGTACTGTACACAGTATTCCATGTGTGGTCTGACCAGTACTGTACACAGTATTCTATATGTGGTCTGACCAGTACTGTACACAGTATTCTATATGTGGTCTGACCAGTAGTGTACTCAGTATTCTATGTGTGGTCTGACCAGTACTGTACACAGTATTCTATGTGTGGTCTGACCAGTACTGTACACAGTATTCTATGTGTGGTCTGACCAGTACTGTACACAGTATTCTATGTGTGGTCTGACCAGTACTGTACACAGTATTCTATGTGTGGTCTGACCAGTACTGTACACAGTATTCTATGTGTGGTCTGACCAGTACTGTACACAGTATTCTATGTGTGGTCTGACCAGTACTGTACACAGTATTCTATGTGTGGTCTGACCAGTACTGTACACAGTATTCTATGTGTGGTCTGACCAGTACTGTACACAGTATTCTATGTGTGGTCTGACCAGTACTGTACACAGTATTCTATGTGTGCTCTGACTAGTACTGTACACAGTATTCTATGTGTGCTCTGACCAGTACTGTACACAGTATTCTATGTGTGGTCTGACCAGTACTGTACACAGTATTCTATGTGTGGTCTGACCAATATTGTACACAGTATTCCATGTGTGGTCTGACCAGTACTGTACACAGTATTCCATGTGTGGTCTGACCAGTACTGTACACAGTATTCTATGTGTGGTCTGACCAATACTGTACACAGTATTCCATGTGTGGTCTGACCAGTACTGTACACAGTATTCCATGTGTGGTCTGACCAGTACTGTACACAGTATTCTATGTGTGGTCTGACCAGTACTGTACACAGTATTCTATGTGTGCTCTGACCAGTACTGTACACAGTATTCTATGTGTGGTCTGACCAGTACTGTACACAGTATTCTATGTGTGGTCTGACCAGTACTGTACACAGTATTCTATGTGTGCTCTGACCAGTACTGTACACAGTATTCTATGTGTGGTCTGACCAGTACTGTACACAGTATTCTATGTGTGGTCTGACCAGTACTGTACACAGTATTCTATGTGTGGTCTGACAGTGATTTGTACAGCGGTAAAATTATTTCCTTGTCGTGGGCATCTATGCCCCTTTTGATGCCCCCCTATGATTTTATTTGCCTTGGCAGCAGCTACCCTACACTGGTCACTACAGCTAAATTTACTGTTAACTAAGACTCCTAAGTCCTTTTTACACATCAGTCGTCCCAAGCGTTCTCCCATTTAATACATAATCCCAGCCCGGATTTTTCCTCCCCACATGCATTAACTTACATTTATCAGTGTTGAACCTCATCTGCCACTTCCAAGCCCAAACCTCCAACCTATCCACATCCATTTGTAACAGTTCACTGTCCTCTATTGTGTTATCTACTATATACAGTGCACTGTCCTCTGTAGTGTTTACCGCTTTACAGAGTTTAGTATCATCTGCAAAGATTGCTACTTTACTATTCAACCCCTCTTCAAGGTCATTTATAAATGTATTCAATAGAACAGGACCCAAGACTGACCCCTGTGGTCCCCACTAGTAACAGTCACCCAATCAGAATAAGTATCATTTATAACCACCCTTTGTTTCCTATCACTGAGCCAGTTACTTACCCACTTGCACACATTTTCCCCCAGCCCAATCCTTCTCATTTTATGTACCAATCTTTTATGTGGCACCGTATCAAATGCTTTGGAAAAATCCAGCTACACGACATCCAGCGATTGCCCCTGGTCCAGTCTGGACCCTTTTTAAATATTGGCACTATATTTGCTATGTGCCAGTCCTGGGGAACAGTCCCTGTCACTATAGAGTCCTTGAATATTAAAAATAGGGGTCTTTCTATTACATTACTTAATTCCTTTAGAACACGGGGGTGAATGCCATCTGGACCTGATGATTTGTCTATTTTTATTTTTTGTCGGCGGCACTGTACTTCTTCCTGTGTTAGACAGGTGACCTGTATTTCTTCCTTTGTTAGACAGGTGACCTGTACTTCTTCCCCTGGCTTAGACAAATGACCTGTACTTCTTCCTGTGTTAGACAGGTGACCTGTACTTCTTCCTGGGTTAGACAGGTGACCTGTACTTCTTCCTGGGTTAGACAGGTGACCTGTACTTCTTCCTGGGTTAGACAGATGACCTGTACTTCTTCCTGGGTTAGATAGGTGACCTGTACTTCTTCCTTGGTTAGACAGGTGATCTGTACTTCTTCCTGGGTTAGACAGGTGACCTGTACTGGGGGGTTTACCTTATCTCGCTGTATTTCACCTGGCATTTCATTTTCCTCAGTGAATACATTGGAGAAGAATTTGTTTAATATATTTGCTTTTTTCTGATCACAGTTTATAATTTCTTCCTCATAATTTTTTTAAGGGCCTACACTTTCATTTTTGACCTTTTTTTTGCTATTTATATTGTTAAAGAACTTTTTGGGGTTCATTTTACTCTCTTTGGCAATGGGGCTTTCTGTCTCTGTTTTTGCAGCTTTTATCTGTTTTTTACATATTTTACATTTTTCTCTATATCTTTTTAATGCTTCTTCACTGCCGTCCTGTTTTAGAAGTTTAAATGCTTTATTTTTGTCATTTATTGCCCCCTTAACATTTTTATTCATCCATATTGGTTTTCTTTTATTTCTGACCCTTTTATTCCCATAAGGTTTATACATCTTACAGTGAGAACTTAAAATATTCTTAAGTCTCCCATTTAGCGTCAGTATTCTTGTTTTTGAGGACATTATCACATTTTGTATTGTTAAAGGTTTCTCTGAGTTGATTGAACTTTGCCTTCCTAAAGTTCATTGTTTTTGTGGCCCCTCGAGAGATTCCCTTATTGAAGAACAAGTTATAATGTATTTTATTATGGTCACTGTTCCCTAGGTGTCCTACTTGCACATTAGTTACTTTGTCAGGTCTGTTGGTTAATATTAAGTCCAGTAGGGCGCCCCCTCTGGTCAGGTCTGTTAATATTAAGTCTAGTAGGGCGCCCCTCTGGTCAGGTCTGTTGGTTAATATTAAGTCTAGTAGGGCGTCCCCTCTGGTCAGGTCTGTTGGTTAATATTAAGTCCAGTAGGGTGCCCCCTCTGGTCAGGTCTGTTGGTTAATATTAAGTCTAGTAG
Source organism: Hyla sarda (assembly GCF_029499605.1). NCBI lineage: Eukaryota > Metazoa > Chordata > Amphibia > Anura > Hylidae > Hyla > Hyla sarda. Next base: position 4,382,089 of record NC_079200.1, read on the forward strand.
GGCGCACCCTCTGGTCAGGTCTGTTGGTTAATATTAAGTCCAGTAGGGCGCCCCCTCTGGTCAGGTCTGTTGGTTAATATTAAGTCTAGTAGGGCGCCCCCTCTGGTCGGGTCTGTTGGTTAATATTAAGTCTAGTAGGGCGCCCCCTCTGGTTGGGCACTGCACCATTTGGGACAGATTATTGTCTTTATAGTCAGAAACCTGTTTCCTTTATGAAATTCACAGGTCTCAGTCTCCAGTTTATACCAGGTCTGAATATTAAACCTTCCATCTTGTTTGTATTCCAGATGAGAAACAATAATTTATAATAATGAAAATACAGAAACAAGAGTCACAGGTTAGTAATGATCTCTTCTAAGCTTACACATGACCGGTATCCTATATATTATACTGTATATTTTGCTGCAATAAAATTCCTTTCTGATAAACTGGAATCTTACCTGGTGAGAATGATGTCCAGCGAAAACCACGAGATAGATGATAAGATAGTTTTCACTGGACAACCCCTTTAAAATCTGAAACACAACAAGCATTTTTTCTTCCTGGCTCTCATGGGTATTACAGAGCTCCGGTCCCTGCTGTGACAGTCTTCCGAGTTGGGTGGGGGTGTTACATGTCCACTCTGCCAATCGGTGGTTGAGGCGGGACAGTACTGTGTTGAAGAATTGTATGGCAGGGACCAGTGCTCCGTAATACCTGTAGGAATGAAGAAACCTGTACTCGCCTGCTGCCGATCCTTTGTCTATGCCGTTCCCTGCTGCTGGGCGCTTCCTCCTCTCCTATCTGCTTGGAGGAAATGCAAGCTCAGCCAATCGCTGGCAGAGACGGGCCACTACAGTGAGTCGTTGAATCGACAGCAGGCAAATACAGTTTCTTAAATTTTTTTCACCCCAAAAGGATCAGTATTAAAGTAGAAACGTGTCTCCAGAAAAGCTTTTTAAAGTTTGCCTGTCATAGAGCAGGGGATCCTACCCCCTTATATGTATAGTGTACACTCTGAGAAGCAGCAGCATAGAGGACATTATAGAGAACAGTCTTAAGCCAGGGATTCTCAACCAGGGGTACGCGTACCCCTAGGGGTACGCCAAGGGCTTTGCGGGGGTTCGGCAATTCGCTGACAAAAATACCGGCCGTGCACTGGCCAATATTTGTCAGCGCAGGGCGGGGATTGGACGCAGCAGTCGCCGCGGCAGCTCACGATATGGTACCGCGGTCACTCTACATAAGCTGCAGTGGCTGCCGGGCCTGACGTGTGATGTCCCTGACCCGAACGGGATAGACACAGGCCTGGAAACTTATTTTGTCTGCAGGTAACCCTCGCGCGTAAGTCCCGCGCATACTTACGCGTGAGGGGTACCCGCGGACATACTTTCACTATTTGGGGGTACAGTCACGAAAAAGGATGAGAACCACTGGTCTAAGCTGTGAGTCCTAGAGTGAGATCTAATACTTACAGTTGTCTCTTTGCTATCTCCATTTCTAAACAAACTCCCCCCCCCCCCCCCCCAATCTCACTCCTCACCCCTCCCCTCTCTATAGACTTGTATTGGCAGCATGTAACGTGTTCTGCCAGTAAGCTACTAGTCTGTCTTATTAACATTTGTTCTTTCATCTGCCTTTTACAGGGGGCCATAATGGGTTGTTTTGCTTATAATGGTTTTATGTAAAAGGACCTATAGATTAGAGCATGATATTCCTATAGACTTCTTGGCTGTCAATCAAATTTGACCTTTTCTCTGCATGAGTAAATGCCAGTGTTTCCCAACCAGGGTGCCTACAGTTGTTGCAAAACTTCAACTCCCAGCATGCCTATGGCTGTCGGAGCATGCTGGGAGTTGTAGTTTTGCAACAGCTGGAGACACCCTGGTTGGGAAACACTGGTGTATGCAGTAAGAAGGTCAGGTCAGATGTACGCATGCAGAGACTCCATTCATATCAATGTGATGTGGCGAGCCATCAGGTTTAGTATGGTGTCGGATATGACATATGTGAACAAGCTGAAGACGCTTCTTTGAGGTCTGCGCAGGGACGCCAGTGGATAACAGCTGGTGGGCAAAACTAATAACTACAGGAATAAACAGCAAGTGCCCCAACGACATAATTTACAGCAGGGGTCTCAAATTATCCGGGGGCCACTGGAGGTAGCAGCTGGGTGAGGCTGGGCCCCACATTAGGTAGGCAGCAGGTTCCCTATATTAGGTAGGCAGCAGGTTCCCCACATTAGGTAGGCAGCAGGTTCCCCACATTAGGTAGTAGCAGGTTCCCCACATTAAGTAGTAGCAGGTTCCCCACATTAGGTAGTAGCAGGTTCCCCACATTAGGTAGGCAGCAGCTTCCCCACATTAGGTAGGCAGCAGCTTCCCCACATTAGGTAGAAGCAGGTTTCCCACATTAGGTAGTAGCAGGTTCCCCACATTAGGTAGTAGCAGGTTCCCCACATTAAGTAGTAGCAGGTTCCCCACATTAGGTAGTAGCAGGTTCCCCACATTAGGTAGAAGCAGGTTCCCCGCTTTAGGTAGTAGCAGGTTCTTCGCATTAGGTAGCAGCAGGTTCCCCACATTAGGTAGCAGCAGGTTCTCCGCATTAGGTAGCAGCAGGTTCCCCGCATTAGGTAGTAGCAGGTTCCCCCCATTAGGGTAGTAGCAGGCTCCACACATTAGGTAGTAGCAGGCTCCCCACATTAGGCAGTAGCAGGTTCCCCACATTAGGCAGTAGCAGGTTCCCCACATTAGGCAGTAGCAGGTTCCCCACATTAGGCAGTAGCAGGTTCCCCACATTAGGTAGTAGCAGGTTCCCCACATTAGGCAGTAGCAGGTTCCCCACATTAGGCAGTAGCAGGTTCCCCACATTAGGCAGTAGCAGGTTCCCCACATTAGGTAGTAGCAGGCTCCCCACATTAGGTAGTAGCTGGTTCCCCACATTAGGTAGTAGCAGGTTCCCCACATTAGGTAGTAGCAGGCTCCCCACATTAGGTAGTAGCAGTTTCCCCACATTAGGTAGTAGCAGGTTCCCCACATTAGGTAGAAGCAGGTTCCCCACATCAGGTAGTAGCAGGTTCCCCACATTCGGTAGTAGCAGGTTCCCCACATTAGGTAGTAGCAGGTCCCCCACATTAGGTAGTAGCAGGCTCCCCACATTAGGTAGTAGCAGGCTCCCCACATTAGGTAGCATTGTCGTCCCCCCAGGACGACAATGCTACCTAATGGAATAAACAGCAAGTGCCCCAACGACATAATTTACAGCAGGGGTCTCAAACTCAAATGATCCGGGGGCCACTGGAGGTAGCAGCTGCGTGGGGCTGGGCCCCACATTAGGTAGGCAGCAGGTTCCCCACATTAGGTAGTAGCAGGTTCCCCACATTAGGTAGCAGCAGGTTCCCCACATTAGCAGCAGCTTCCCCACATTAGGTAGAAGCAGGTTCCCCACATTAGGTAGTAGCAGGTTCCCCACATTAGGTAGTAGCAGGTTCCCCACATTAGGTAGTAGCAGGTTCCCCACATTAGGTAGTAGCAGGTTCCCCACATTAGGTAGAAGCAGGTTCCCCACATTAGGTAGTAGCAGGCTCCCCACATTAGGTAGTAGCAGGCTCCCCACATTAGGTAGTAGCAGGTTCTCCACATTAGGTAGTAGCAGGTCCCCCACATTAGGTAGTAGCAGGTCCCCCACATTTGGTAGTAGCAGGCTCCCCACATTAGGTAGTAGCAGGCTCCCCACATTAGGTAGTAGCAGGTTCCCCACATTAGGTGGAAGCAGGTTCCCCGCTTTAGGTAGTAGCAGGTTCTTCGCATTAGGTAGCAGCAGGTTCCCCGCATTAGGTAGCAGCAGGTTCCCCGCATTAGGTAGCAGCAGGTTCTCTGCATTAGGTAGCAGCAGGTTCCCCGCATTAGGTAGTAGCATGCTCCACACATTAGGTAGTAGCAGGCTCCCCACATTAGGCAGTAGCAGGTTCCCCACATTAGGCAGTAGCAGGTTCCCCACATTAGGCAGTAGCAGGTTCCCCACATTAGGCAGTAGCAGGTTCCCCACATTAGGCAGTAGCAGGTTCCCCACATTAGGCAGTAGCAGGTTCCCCACATTAGGCAGTAGCAGGTTCCCCACATTAGGTAGTAGCAGGTTCCCCACATTAGGCAGTAGCAGGTTCCCCACATTAGGCAGTAGCAGGTTCCCCACATTAGGTAGTAGCAGGTTCTCCACATTAGGCAGTAGCAGGTTCCCCACATTAGGCAGTAGCAGGTTCCCCACATTAGGTAGTAGCAGGTTCCCCACATTAGGTAGTAGCAGGTTCCCCACATTAGGTAGTAGCAGGTTCCCCACATTAGGTAGTAGCAGGTTCTCCACATTAGGTAGTAGCAGCTCCCCACATTAAGTAGTAGCAGGTTCCCCACATTAGGTAGAAGCAGGTTCCCCACATTAGGTAGTAGCAGGCTCCCCACATTAGGTAGTAGCAGGTTCTCCACATTAGGTAGTAGCAGGTTCTCCACATTAGGTAGTAGCAGGTCCCCCGCATTAGGTAGTAGCAGGCTCCCCACATTAGGTAGTAGCAGGCTCCCCACATTAGGTAGTAGCAGGTTCCCCACATTAGGCAGTAGCAGGTTCCCCACATTAGGTAGAAGCAGGTTCCCCACATTAGGTAGTAGCAGGCTCCCCACATTAGGTAGTAGCAGGTTCTCCACTTTAGGTAGTAGCAGGTCCCCCACATTAGGTAGTAGCAGGTCCCCCACATTAGGTAGTAGCAGGCTCCCCACATTAGGTAGTAGCAGGTTCCCCACATTAGGTAGTAGCAGGTTCCCCACATTAGGTAGTAGCAGGCTCCCCACATTAGGTAGTAGCAGGCTCCCCACATTAGGTAGCATTGTCGTCCCCCCAGGAAGACAATGCTACCTAATGGAATAAACAGCAAGTGCCCCAACGACATAATTTACAGCAGGGGTCTCAAACTCAAATTATCCGGGGGCCACTGGAGGTAGCAGCTGGGTGAGGCTGGGCCCCACATTAGGTAGGCAGCAGGTTCCCCACATTAGGTAGGCAGCAGGTTCCCCACATTGTGTAGGCAGCAGGTTCCCCACATTAGGTAGAAGCAGGTTCCCTGCTTTAGGTAGTAGCAGGTTCTTCGCATTAGGTAGCAGCAGCTTCCCCACATTAGGTAGAAGCAGGTTCCCCACATTAGGTAGTAGCAGGTTCCCCACATTAGGTAGTAGCAGGTTCCCCACATTAGGTAGGCAGCAGCTTCTCCACATTAGGTAGTAGCATGTTCCCCACATTAGGTGGAAGCAGGTTCTTCGCATTAGGTAGCAGCAGGTTCCCCGCATTAGGTAGCAGAAGGTTCTCCGCATTAGGTAGCAGCAGGTTCCCCGCATTAGGTAGTAGCAGGTTCCCCACATTAGGTAGTAGCAGGTTCCCCACATTAGGTAGTAGCAGGTTCCCCACATTAGGTAGTAGCATGCTCCACACATTAGGTAGTAGCATGCTCCACACATTAGGTAGTAGCAAGTTCCCCACATTAGGCAGTAGCAGGTTCCCCACATTAGGTAGTAGCAGGTTCCCCACATTAGGCAGTAGCAGGTTCCCCACATTAGGCAGTAGCAGGTTCCCCACATTAGGTAGTAGCAGGTTCTCCACATTAGGCAGTAGCAGGTTCCCCACATTAGGCAGTAGCAGGTTCCCCACATTAGGTAGTAGCAGGTTCCCCACATTAGGTAGTAGCAGGTTCCCCACATTAGGTAGTAGCAGGTTCTCCACATTAGGTAGTAGCAGCTCCCCACATTAAGTAGTAGCAGGTTCCCCACATTAGGTAGAAGCAGGTTCCCCACATTAGGTAGTAGCAGGCTCCCCACATTAGGTAGTAGCAGGTTCTCCACATTAGGTAGTAGCAGGTTCTCCACATTAGGTAGTAGCAGGTCCCCCGCATTAGGTAGTAGCAGGCTCCCCACATTAGGTAGTAGCAGGCTCCCCACATTAGGTAGTAGCAGGTTCCCCACATTAGGCAGTAGCAGGTTCCCCACATTAGGTAGAAGCAGGTTCCCCACATTAGGTAGTAGCAGGCTCCCCACATTAGGTAGTAGCAGGTTCTCCACTTTAGGTAGTAGCAGGTCCCCCACATTAGGTAGTAGCAGGTCCCCCACATTAGGTAGTAGCAGGCTCCCCACATTAGGTAGTAGCAGGTTCCCCACATTAGGTAGTAGCAGGTTCCCCACATTAGGTAGTAGCAGGCTCCCCACATTAGGCAGTATCAGGTTCCCCACATTAGGCAGTATCAGGTTCCCCACATTAGGCAGTATCAGGTTCCCCACATTAGGCAGTAGCAGGTTCCCCACATTAGGCAGTAGCAGGTTCCCCACATTAGGCAGTAGCAGGTTCCCCACATTAGGTAGTAGCATGCTCCACACATTAGGCAGTAGCAGGTTCCCCACATTAGGCAGTAGCAGGTTCCCCACATTAGGCAGTAGCAGGTTCCCCACATTAGGCAGTATCAGGTTCCCCACATTAGGCAGTATCAGGTTCCCCACATTAGGCAGTAGCAGGTTCCCCACATTAGGCAGTAGCAGGTTCCCCACATTAGGCAGTAGCAGGTTCCCCACATTAGGTAGTAGCAGGTTCCCCACATTAGGCAGTAGCAGGTTCCCCACATTAGGTACTAGCAGGTTCCCCACATTAGGCAGTAGCAGGTTCCCCACATTAGGTAGTAGCAGGTTCCCCACATTAGGTAGTAGCAGGTTCCCCACATTAGGTAGTAGCAGGTTCTCCACATTAGGTAGTAGCAGCTCCCCACATTAAGTAGTAGCAGGTTCCCCACATTAGGTAGAAGCAGGTTCCCCACATTAGGTAGTAGCAGGCTCCCCACATTAGGTAGTAGCAGGTTCTCCACATTAGGTAGTAGCAGGTTCTCCACATTAGGTAGTAGCAGGTCCCCCGCATTAGGTAGTAGCAGGCTCCCCACATTAGGTAGTAGCAGGCTCCCCACATTAGGTAGTAGCAGGTTCCCCACATTAGGCAGTAGCAGGTTCCCCACATTAGGTAGAAGCAGGTTCCCCACATTAGGTAGTAGCAGGCTCCCCACATTAGGTAGTAGCAGGTTCTCCACTTTAGGTAGTAGCAGGTCCCCCACATTAGGTAGTAGCAGGTCCCCCACATTAGGTAGTAGCAGGCTCCCCACATTAGGTAGTAGCAGGTTCCCCACATTAGGTAGTAGCAGGTTCCCCACATTAGGTAGTAGCAGGCTCCCCACATTAGGTAGTAGCAGGCTCCCCACATTAGGTAGCATTGTCGTCCCCCCAGGAAGACAATGCTACCTAATGGAATAAACAGCAAGTGCCCCAACGACATAATTTACAGCAGGGGTCTCAAACTCAAATTATCCGGGGGCCACTGGAGGTAGCAGCTGGGTGAGGCTGGGCCCCACATTAGGTAGGCAGCAGGTTCCCCACATTAGGTAGGCAGCAGGTTCCCCACATTGTGTAGGCAGCAGGTTCCCCACATTAGGTAGAAGCAGGTTCCCTGCTTTAGGTAGTAGCAGGTTCTTCGCATTAGGTAGCAGCAGCTTCCCCACATTAGGTAGAAGCAGGTTCCCCACATTAGGTAGTAGCAGGTTCCCCACATTAGGTAGTAGCAGGTTCCCCACATTAGGTAGGCAGCAGCTTCTCCACATTAGGTAGTAGCATGTTCCCCACATTAGGTGGAAGCAGGTTCTTCGCATTAGGTAGCAGCAGGTTCCCCGCATTAGGTAGCAGAAGGTTCTCCGCATTAGGTAGCAGCAGGTTCCCCGCATTAGGTAGTAGCAGGTTCCCCACATTAGGTAGTAGCAGGTTCCCCACATTAGGTAGTAGCAGGTTCCCCACATTAGGTAGTAGCATGCTCCACACATTAGGTAGTAGCATGCTCCACACATTAGGTAGTAGCAAGTTCCCCACATTAGGCAGTAGCAGGTTCCCCACATTAGGCAGTAGCAGGTTCCCCACATTAGGCAGTAGCAGGTTCCCCACATTAGGCAGTAGCAGGTTCCCCACATTAGGCAGTAGCAGGTTCCCCACATTAGGCAGTAGCAGGTTCCCCACATTAGGCAGTAGCAGGTTCCCCACATTAGGCAGTAGCAGGTTCCCCACATTAGGTAGTAGCAGGTTCCCCACATTAGGTAGTAGCAGGTTCCCCACATTAGGTGGTAGCAGGTTCCCCACATTAGGTGGTAGCAGGTTCCCCACATTAGGTGGTAGCAGGTTCCCCACATTAGGTAGTAGCAGGTCCCCCACATTAGGTAGTAGCAGGTCCCCCACATTAGGTAGTAGCAGGTCCCCCACATTAGGTAGTAGCAGGCTCCCCACATTAGGTAGTAGCAGGTTCCCCACATTAGGTAGTAGCAGGTCCCCCACATTAGGTAGTAGCAGGCTCCCCACATTAGGTAGCATTGTTGTCCCCCCCCCATACACCCATACATGCTCGCACATAAACACACTTACCTTTCCTGCGCTGCGCTTCTCCTCTCCAGCGGCCTGATGAGTGATGTCTCTGATGTCCTCCTGTGCGGGTCTGCGGAGGGATGTCACATGCGCAACGTCCCTCATCAGACTCCGGATGGTCACACCGGCCAACCAGAGATGCGGAGGAAGGCGGGGTAATTGAATCCTTTCGACATTTAGCGCTGCTCCCCGAAGCAGGGCTAAATGCCTGAAGTAGTTACATGCCTGTGCCCAGAACTGCATGTCCCGGTCGTCGGGCAATACAAATTACACATACCTGGTGCGGGTCACAAACTTTCCTTCCGCGGGCCGCAAATGGCCCACGGGCCGGTAGTTTGAGACCCCTGATTTACAGGCTCCTCAGATATGCGCTCTGGAAACACGTAGAAAAAAGGTTTTCAAATCAGCTGGTGGCAGAATATTAAACAGATTTGTAAATTACGTCCACAACAGAGTACACTCGGCACTGCTAAAGTATGGCTACTGAGAACCGGATGATCCGCACACGTACCCCCAATCCTGGATAAGGCTGGGTTCACACTACGTTTTCTCCCATACGGGAGCGCATACGGCAGGGGGGAGCTAAAACCTCGTGCTCCCGTATGCCTTCGTATGCGCTCCCGTATGTCATTCATTTCAATGAGCCGACCGGAGTGAAACGTTCGGTCCGGTCGGCTCATTTTTGCGCCGTATGCGCTTTTACAACCGGACCTCAAACCGTGGTTGACCACAGTTTTAGGTCCGGTTGTAAAAGCGCATACGGCGCAAAAATGAGCCGACCGGACCGAACGTTTCACTCCGGCCGGCTCATTGAAATGAATGACATACGGGAGCGCATACGAAGGCATACGGGAGCGCGAGGTTTTAGCTCCCCCCTGCCGTATGCGCTCCCGTATGGGAGAAAACGTAGTGTGAACCCAGCCTAAGGCAGCCTAGGGTGCACAACTGATCCGGACAATTCAAAAATGTCCATAAATACAGTTCATAAAAAGAACAATCAGGGCACTCACCACTGCTGCAGAAGGGTATTTTATTCACGATCCAGGTGACACAAAGACAGTTCGATGATTTATGTTAATTGTCTGAATCGTAATTGGTGTTTGTCGCCGCTGGGAAAAATTACAGCTGATTGCCTCCGTAAAGGTTTTAATGTTAAAAGGGTACTCTGAAAAATGTTTTCAAATCAACTGGTGGCAGAAAGTTTATACAGATATGTAAATTCTTTCTACACTTAAAAATCTTAACCCTTCCAGTACTTATCAGCTGCTGTATGCTCCACAGGAAGTTGTGTAGTCCTTTCCAGTCTGACCACAGTGCTCTCTGCTGACACCTCTGTCCATGTCAGGAACTGTCCAGAGTAGAATAGGTTCCCTATGGGGATTTGCTCCTACACTGGACACTTCCTGACACAGACAGATGAGAAGCAGATGAGAAGTACTGGAATGGTTAAGATTTTTTATATAGTAGAAAATTACAGTGACCCCCCCGACCTACGATGGCCCCGACATACGATAATTTCACCATACGATCACTCTCAGAGGCAACATCTACATACGATGCTTTTTTATGTCTGGGCCATCGCTTAAACGGCTATCCTGCAGCGCAGACTGCTTCAGCTGCCCCCGGATAGCCGTTTACCGTGCCCTGTGTGGTCCGCTGACGATCACTTACCTGTCCTCGGGGCTCCGGCGCGTCCTCTTTGGGATCCTCTGCATCGTTAGCACTCTCCATCGTCGTCATCATGTCGCTGCGCACGCCGTCCCGTCATCCAATAGGAGCGGCGTGCGTAGCGACGTGATGGCGACGATGGAGAGCGAGGATACTGGGGAAGCAGAGGCCTTGCCGGAGCGTTGGGGACACCTTGGGAACGCGGCGACAGTGATGGAAGGCGACATCCAGGGCAGCGGTGCCGAGCGGTGATAGTCCGGAGCGGCGGGGACAGGTGAGTACAACTTCCTCTAACAGTGGTCTTCAACCTATGGACCTCCAGATGTTGCAAAACTACAACTCCCAGCATGCCCGGACAGCCGTTGGCTGTCCGGGCATGCTGGGTGCTGTAGTTTTGCAACATCTGTAGGTACGCAGGTTGAAGACCACTGTCCTATACTTTACATTGCACGGATCCCTCAACATACGATGGTTTCAACAAAAGATGGTTCATTTGGGACGGATTGCCATCGTATGTTGAGGGACCACTGTATTATTATTTTTTTTCTTTTTTGAATGTCTGGATTTTTTAAAAATTTATTTTGCACTCTAATAAATTTTTTCTTTTTGTCCCAATTTCCAGCTGCCCAACCTAAAAGCACTTAGCTACTCACCAATGTCTAGTGCCTCCATATCCTGCGAGCGGCAGGTCCTCGCCCCGTTTTCCGAATCGAGCCTCGAGGACTTCCACCCGGTGACGCTTCTGGACACCCCGGCTGAACTCCTGTCGGAGAATGAACTGTACCCCGGGCAGGAGACCTGCGAGCTCAGCTCCGTGGCCAATCTGAATGGGATGGAGGACAGTGGCGGGGGTGGGACGGGGGTGAAGAAAAAACGTAAAAAAAAGGACCTGGGGGAAGAGAAGGAAACTAAACCAAAGAAAAAGAAAGAACCCAAGAAAGAAAAAGTGAAAGAACCCAAGAAAGTCAAGGAGCCCAAGGAACCCAAGCAGCCCAAGATACCCAAGGAACCGAAAAAGCCCAGGAAGCCCAAGGAGCCGAAACCTCCGAAAGAGAAAAAAGCGAATTCTGACGCGGTTGCTAAAACCAAATCTAAGAAAACAAGGTGAGTCTTAAGACCCTCGTCTTGTCTAAGCTTAGGCTTTATGACGTTTTATTATCTATAAGTGTGACAGCAGCCCGCCACCATATCACACTCTTTAACCCCTTAAAGGGGTACTCCGGCGCTAAGACATCTTATCCCCTATCCAAAGGATAGAGGATAAGATGCCTGATCGCGGGGGTCCCGCCGCTGGGGACCCTTGTGATCTTGCACGCAGCACCCCGTTAGAATCAGTCCCCGGAGCATGTTCGCTCCGGTTCTGATTACTGGCGATCACGGGGCCAGAGCATTGTGACAACATGGCCCCGCCCCTGTGTGACATCACACTCCGCCCCCTTAATGCAAGCCTATGGGAGGGGGCGTGACGGCTGTCACGCCCCCTCCCATAGGCTTGCATTGAGGGGGCGGGGTGTGACTTCACACAGGGGGCGGGGCCGTGACGTCACAATGCTCCGGGGACTGATTGTAACGGGGTGCTGTGTGCAAGATCACAGGGACCCCCGCGATCAGGCATCTTATCCCCTATCCTTTGGATAGGGGATAAGATGTCTTAGCGCCGGAGTACCCCTTTAATGACAAGTACGTCAAGGTGCCGTGGTATTTAACGCACCATGACGTACATTTACGCTCCGCCAGTGCTCGCGTTATGCGCGGCAGGTCCCGGCTGCTATCAGCAGCCAGGGACCGGCCAGTAATGGCGGACATCCACGATCGCGCGGATGTCCGGCATGAACCCCTCAGCTGCCGTGATCAATACAGATGACGGCATCTGCGGCAATGCGGTACTTTAAATGGATAATCGGATCGCCCGCAGCGCTGCCGTGGGGCTCTGATCATCCGTAATGGCGGACGGAGGTCCCCTCACCTGCCTCGGTCCGTCTCCAGGGGTCTTCTACTCTGGTCTGAGATTGAGCAGACGAGAGCAGAAGATCACCGATAACACTGATCACCTATACATAGCACTGAACAGTATTAGCAATCAAAATTATTGCTATAAATAGTCCCCTGTGGGGACATAAAGAGTGTAAAAAATAAAAAAAGTTACATTTTAAAAAGTGAAAAATCCCCTCCCCCAATAAAAATGTAGATCAACAGTTTTTCCCATTTTACCCCTAAAAAAGTGTTAAAAAAAATGTATAAACATATTTGGTATCGCCGTGTTCATAATAGTCTGAACTATCAAAATATATTGTTATCCCATATGATGGACGGAGTAAACGTTAAAAAAAATAAAAAAAGTCCAAAATTGCTGCTTTTTTGTCCCATTTTATTCCAAAAATAACTAGTAAAAAATGAATAAAAAGTAAAACCTAATCAAAAGTGGTACCGATAAAAACTACAGATCACAGCGCAAAAATGAGCCCTCAAACCGCCCCGTATATGGGAAAAATGAGAAAGTTATAGGTGCTCAAAATAGGGCAATTTGAAACATACTAATTTTGTTAAAATAGTTTGAAATTTGCTAAATTGCGGTTTTCTTTTCAATTTTCCCAAATAAATAATATTTTTTTTTAGTTGCGCCGTACATTTTATGGTAAAATAAGTAATGTCATTACAAAGTGCAATTGGTCACGCAAAAAACAACCTCATATGGGTCTCTGGATGGAAATATAAAAGAGTTAGGATTTTTAGAAGGCGAGGAGAAAAAAAAAACGAAAATGCAAAAATAAAATTGGCCTGGTCCTTAAGGGGTTAAGTCAGTGTTTCCCAACCAGGGTGTCTCCAGCTGTTGCAAAACTATAACTCCCAGCATGCCCGGACAGCCGAAGGCTGTCCGGGCATGCTGGGAGTTGTAGTTTTGCAACAGCTGGAGGCACCCTGTTTGGGAAACACTGTCCTAAGTAATAATAGGGGCACAGGGGAAACAAAGAAAACCTGATACTCACCTACAGCCCCATTTCCCAGAGGTCTGCCTCAGATCCCATTCTCCTTCGTGCGGTCCCAGTATCTTCTCTGTTTCCAGTGGAGTAATCCACTGGAAAATATTTTTTTTTTAAATCAACTGGTGCCAGAAAGTTAAACAGATTTGTAAATTTCAAAATCTTAATCCTTCCAGTACTTATCAGCTGCTGTATACTACAGTGATCTTTTCTTTTTTAATTTCTTTTCTGTCTGACCACAGTGCTCTCTGCTGACACCTCTGTCCAATCTTAGGAATTGTCCAGAGCAGAAGCAAATCCCCATAGTAAACCTCTCCTGCTCTGGACAGTTCCTAAGATTGGACAGAGGTGTCAGCAGAGAGCACTGTGGTCAGACAGAAGGGAAATTCAAAAAGAAAAGAACTTCAGCAGCTAAGTACTGGAAGGATTAAGATTTTGAAATAGAAGTAATTTACATATCTGTATAACTTTCTGGCACCAGATGATTAAAAAAAAAATTAGTTTTCCCCTTAACCCCTTAAGGACCAGGCCATTTTATACCTTAAGGACCGGAGCGTTTTTTGCAATTCTGACCACTGTCACTTTAAACATTAATAACTCTGGAATGCTTTTAGTTATCATTCTGATTCCGAGATTGTTTTTTCGTGACATATTCTACTTTAACTTAGTGGTAAAATTTTATGGTAACTTGCATCCTTTCTTGGTGAAAAATCCCAAAATTTGATGAAAAAAATGAAATTTTTGCATTTTTCTAACTTTGAAGCTCTCTGCTTGTAAGGAAAATGGATATTCAAAATATATTTTTTTGGGGTTCACATATACAATATGTCTACTTTATGTTTGCATCATAAAATTTATGAGTTTTTACTTTTGGAAGACACCAGAGGGCTTCAAAGTTCAGTAGCAATTTTGAAATTTTTCACAAAATTTTCAAACTCACTATTTTTCAGGGACCAGTTCAGTTTTGAAGTGGATTTGAAGGGTCTTCATATTAGAAATACCCCATAAAAGACCCCATTATAAAAACTACACCCCCTAAAGTATTCAAAAAAACATTCAGTAAGTGTATTAACCCTTTAGGTGTTTCACAGGAATAGCAGCAAAGTGAAGGAGAAAATTCAAAATCTTCATTTTTTACACTCGCATGTTCTTGTAGACCCAATTTTTGAATTTTTGCAAGGGATAAAAAGGAAAAAATTTTTACTTGTATTTGAAACCCAATTTCTCTCGAGTAAGCACATACCTCATATGTCTATGTTAATTGTTCGGCGGGCGCAGTAGAGGGCTCAGAAGGGAAGGAGCGACAAATGGTTTTTGGGGGGCATGCCGCATTTAGGAAGCCCCTTTGGTGCCAGGACAGCAAAAAAAAAACACATGGCATACCATTTTGGAAACTAGACCCCTCAGGGAACGTAAAAAGGGGTAAAGTGAACCTTAATACCCTACAGGTGATTCACGACTTTTGCATATGTAAAAAAAAATATATTTTTTTTTTACCTAAAATGCTTGGTTTCCCAAAAATTTTACATTTTTAAAAAGGGTAATAGCAGAAAATACCCCCCAAAATTTGAAGCCCAATTTCTCCCGATACAGAAAACACCTCGCATGGGGGTGAAAAGTGCTCTGCTGGTGCACTACAGGTCTCAGAAGAGAAGGAGTCACATTTGGCTTTTTGAAAGCAAATTTTGCTCTGGGGGCATGCCGCATTTAGGAAGCCCCTATGGTGCCAGAACAGCAAAAAAAAACCACATGGCATACCATTTTGGAAACTAGACCCCTCGGGGAACGTAACAAGGGGTAATGTGAACCTTAATACCCTACAGGTGTTTCACGACTTTTGCATATGTAAAAAAATATATTTTTTTTTTACCTAAAATGCTTGGTTTCCCAAAATTTTTACAATTTTAAAAAGGGTAATAGCAGAAAATACCCCCCAAAATTTGAAGCCCAATTTCTCCCGATTCAGAAAACACCCCATATGGGTGTGAAAAGTGCTCTGCTGGCGCACTACAGGTCTCAGAAGAGAAGGAGTCACATTTGGCTTTTTGAAAGTGAATTTTGCTCTGGGGGCATGCCGCATTTAGGAAGCCCCTATGGTGCCAGGACAGCAAAAAAAAACCACATGGCATACCATTTTGGAAACTAGACCCCTCGGGGAACGTAACAAGGGGTAATGTGAACCTTAATACCCTACAGGTGTTTCACGACTTTTGCATATGTAAAAAAATATATTTTTTTTTTACCTAAAATGCTTGGTTTCCCAAAATTTTTACAATTTTAAAAAGGGTAATAGCAGAAAATACCCCCCAAAATTTGAAGCCCAATTTCTCCCGATTCAGAAAACACCCCATATGGGTGTGAAAAGTGCTCTGCTGGCGCACTACAGGTCTCAGAAGAGAAGGAGTCACATTTGGCTTTTTGAAAGTGAATTTTGCTCTGGGGGCATGCCGCATTTAGGAAGCCCCTATGGTGCCAGGACAGCAAAAAAAAACCACATGGCATACTATTTTGGAAACTAGACCCCTCGGGGAACGTAACAAGGGGTAATTTGAACCTTAATACCCTACAGGTGTTTCACGACTTTTGCATATGTAGAAAAATATATATTTTTTTTACCTAAAATGCTTGTTTTCCCAAAAATTTTACATTTTTTAAAAGGGTAATAGCAGAAAATACCCCCCAAAATTTGAAGCCCAATTTCTCCCGAGTACGGCGATACCCCATATGTGGCCCTAAACTGTTGCCTTGAAATACGACAGGGCTCCAAAGTGAGAGCGCCATGCGCATTTGAGGCCTAAATTAGGGACTTGCATAGGGGTGGACATAGGGGTATTCTACGCCAGTGATTCCCAAACAGGGTGCCTCCAGCTGTTGTAAAACTCCCAGCATGCCTGGACAGTCAACGGCTATCTGGCAATACTGGGAGTAGTTGTTTTGCAACAGCTGGAGGCTCCGTTTTGGAAACAGTGGCGTACCAGACGTTTTTCATTTTTATTGGGGAGGGGGGTTGTATAGGGGTATGTGTATATGTAGTGTTTTTTACTTTTTATTTTATTTTGTGTTAGTGTAGTGTAGTGTTTTTAGGGTACAGTCGCACGGGCGGGGGTTCACAGTAGTTTCTCGCTGGCAGTTTGAGCTACGGCAGAAAATTTGACGCAGCTCAAACTTGCAGCCGGATACTTACTGTAATCCTCCGCCCATGTGAGTGTACCCTGTACGTTCACATTGGGGGGGGGGAACATCCAGCTGTTGCAAAACTACAACTCCCAGCATGTACGGTCTATCAGTGCATGCTGGGAGTTGTAGTTTTGCAACCGCTGGAGGCTCCGTTCTGGAAACAGTGGCGTACCAGACGTTTTTCATTTTTATTGGGGAGGGGACGGGGGCTGTGTAGGGGTATGTGTATATGTAGTGTTTTTTACTTTTTATTTTATTGTGTGTTAGTGTAGTGTTTTCAGGGTACAGTCGCACGGGCGGGGGTTCACAGTAGTTTCTCGCTGGCAGTTTGAGCTGCGGCAGAAATTTTGCCGTACCTCAAACTTGCAGCCGGATACTAACTGTAATCCTCCGCCCGTGTGAGTGTACCCTGTACGTTCACATTGGGGGGGGAACATCCAGCTGTTGCAAAACTACAACTCCCAGCATGTACGGTCCATCAGTGCATGCTGGGAGTTGTAGTTTTGCAACAGCTGGAGGCACACTGGTTGTGAAACACCGAGTTTGGTAACAAACTCAGTGTTTTGCAACCAGTGTGCCTTCAGCTGTTGCAAAAGCTACAACCCCCAGCATGTACGGACAGCGGAAGGGCATGCTGGGTGTTGTAGTTATGCAACAGCTGGAGGCATACTACTTTGGCTGGGGATGCTGGGGATTGTAGTTATGCAACAGCTGGAGACACACTGGTTTACTACTTAACTCAGTGTGCCTTCAGCTGTTGCAAAACTACAACTCTCAGCAGTCACCGACAGCCAACGGGCATGCTGGGAGTTGTAGTTATGCAACCACCAGATGCACCACTACAACTCCCAGCATGCACTTTAGCTGATTGTGCAAGCTGGGAGTTGTAGTTACACAACAGCTGAAGGTACACTTTTCCATAGAAAGAATGTGCCTCCAGCTGTTGCAAAACTACAAGTCCCAGCATGCCCATAAGGGCATGCTGGGAGTTGTGGTGGTCTGCCTCCTGCTGTTGCATAACTACAGCTCCCAGCATGCCCTTGTTGCATGCTGGGAGCTGTTGCTAAGCAACAGCAGGAGGCTGTCACTCACCTCCAACGATCCTCGCCGCACAGGTCAGTCCCTCGTCGTCTCCGCCGCCGCCGCTCCTGGGGCCCCGATCCCAACAGGGACGCCGGGGATCGGGGTCCCCAGCACCGGGGGTCGTCTTCCCGCACCCGCTCACGTCCTCCGGAAGAGGGGCGGAGCGGGTTGCGGGAGTGACACCCGCAGCAGGCGCCCTGATTGGTCGGCCGGTAATCCGGCCGACGAATCAGGGCGATCGTGAGGTGGCACCAGTGCCACCTCACCCCTGCTGGCTCTGGCTGATCGGGGCCGTCTCTGACGGCCCCGATCAGCCAATAATTCCGGGTCACCGGGTCACTGGAGACCCGATAGACCCGGAATCCGCCGCAGATCGCTGGACTGAATTGTCCAGCGATCTGCGGCCATCGCCGACATGGGGGGTCATAATGACCCCCCTGGGCGATATGCCCCGATGCCTGCTGAACGATTTCAGCAGGCATCGGGGACCGGCTCCGCTCCAGATGGTTGCGGGGGGCCGGTAAAACACATGACGTTCTCATACGTCATGTGTCCTTAAGGACTCGGAAATGGAGACGTATGAGAACGTCATGTGTCCTTAAGGGGTTAAAGTACCCGGGCACCAGTTCGTATATTAATGTTTAATGTCCTTAAAGGGGTACTACAGTGGAAAACTAAGTTTTTTATAAACCAACTGGTGCCAGAAAGTTAAACAGATTTGTAAAGGATTGTTATTTAAAAATCTTAACCCTTCCAGTACTTATCAGCTGCTGTATGCTCCACAGGAAGTTCTTTTCTTTTTAAATTTCCTTTCTGTCTGACCACAGTGCTCATTGCTGACACCTCTGTCCATGTCAGGAACTGTCCAGAGTATGAGCAAATCCCCATAGTAAACCTCTCCTGCGCTGGACAGTTCCTGAAATGGACAGAGGTGTCAGCAGAGAGCACTGTGGTCAGACAGAAAAGAAATTAGAAATGAAAAGAACTTCCTCTGGAACATACAGATACACTGATAAGTACTGGATGGATTGAGATTTTTAAATAGAAGTAATTTACAAATATTTTTTAACTTTCTGGCACCAGTTGATTTGAAATATTTTTTTTCTCGTTTTTTTACCACAGAAGTACCCTTTTAAGGGGTTAAAGGCTGTGTTTGTTTAGTTACTATGAAATAAAAACAGGAGGAGCCCTCTATTAACTATACTTTTGTATCCCTGATTGCTGTTTTGCCGCTATTGGACTGGTTCTGCAGAGCTAATCTCCCACTCTATGTATTGATTAAATCTTGTTTATTTTTTATGCAGCAAAGAACAGGGACCAACTCCAGTGGAGAAAAAGAAGAAAGGGAAGAGGAAAGTTGAAGTGTGTGACGACAGCCTGGAGGGGGAGCTCTCTATGCTGAACTCCGGATCTCAGAGCACAGAGGAGTCCACAGAGTCCCTAGACAGTCAGGTAAATGCGGAGGGGAGTGTTCTTCTTTAGCTTCACCTGCTTCTTGTCTCTACCCGTCCCTGCGCCATGGTGTTTTTATAACCAATGTGCCTTAAGCTGTTGAAGAACTACAACTCCCAGCAAGCCCAGACAGCTGAAGACACACTGACCTATGAGGCACACTGACCTATGAGGCACACTGACCTATGAGGCACACTGACCTATGAGGCTCACCGACCTTTCTGTGCTGCACACCGACCTTTCTGTGCTGCACACCGACCTTTCTGTGCTGCACACCGACCTATCTGTGCTGCACACCGACCTATCTGCGCTGCACACCGACCTATCTGTGCTGCACACCGACCTATCTGTGCTGCACACCGACCTATCTGTGCTGCACACCGACCTATCTGTGCTGCACACCGACCTATCTGTGCTGCACACCGACCTATCTGTGCTGCACACCGACCTATCTGCGCTGCACACCCACTTATCTGTGCTGCACACTCGTATTTCTAAAAATTGGAATAGTATATGACACCGTAAAAAATTCCAAACTGTTTGGGGAAATGTATCCTTGACTTGTCTGTTTTTTGGGTTTTTTTTGTGTGTTTTTTTGTGTTTTCGTAATAACTAACAATCTAATTCTACATAGAAGAGGAGGTCCGGACGCCAGGTGAAGCGGAGGAAGTACAACGAAGATCTCGACTT
Organism: Hyla sarda; assembly: GCF_029499605.1. Taxonomy (NCBI): domain Eukaryota; kingdom Metazoa; phylum Chordata; class Amphibia; order Anura; family Hylidae; genus Hyla; species Hyla sarda. Next base: position 4,401,590 of record NC_079200.1, read on the forward strand.
CAAAGTGGTGGACGATGATGGAGAAACCATTGCTGTGTTGGGTGCCGGGAGAGCGTCTGCTTTATCTGCATCCATGCTGGCGTGGCAAGCTGAGGTCAGACTACTACACCGGGCTTGTAGATCAGTGGTCTCGGACGGTGGCCCTCCAGATGTTGCAAACTTTTAACTCCCAGCATGTGCTGACATGCCCTGACTGATGCTGGGAGTTGAAGTTTTGCAACATCTGGAGGGCCACAGTTTGAGACCACTGTTGTATTCTTTGGATAGGGGATAAGTTATTTTTCATTAGACTACTCCTTTAACCCCTTAAGGACCAGACCAATTTTATTTTTGCATTTTCGTTTTTTCCTCCTCGCCTTCTAAAAATCATTACTCTCTTATATTTCCATCCACAGACCCATATGAGGGCTTGTTTTTTGCGTCACCAAATGTACTTTGTAATGACATCCCTTATTTTACCATAAAATGTACGGCGCAACAAAAAAAATTATTTATGTGGTAAAATTGAAAAGAAAACAGCAATTTAGCAAATTTGGGAAGGTTTTGTTTTCACGCTGTGCACTTTATGGTATAAATTACGTTTTCTTTATTCTGTGGGTCAATACGATTAAAATGATCCCCATGTTATATGCTTTTCTATAATTGTACCGCTTAAATGGGCACTGTCATGAAATAAAAAAATTGATATGTTGTAGTACTTAGTACTACAACATATCTCTAATATAGTTTAATTAAAAAAAGTGATTTTAAACCAGTTTAACCCCTTAAGGACTCAGCCCATTTTGGCCTTAAGGACTCAGACAATTTAATTTTTACATTTTCATTTTTTCCTCCTCGCCTTCTAAAAATTATAACTCTTTTATATTTTCATCCACAGACTAGTATGAGGGCTTGTTTTTTGCGCGACCAGTTGTCCTTTGTAATGACATCACTCATTATATCATAAAATGTATGGCGCAACCAAAAAACACTATTTTTGTGGGGAAATTAAAACGAAAAACGCAATTTTGCTAATTTTGGAAGGTTTCGTTTTCACGCCGTACAATTTATGGTAAAAATGACGTGTGTTCTTTATTCTGAGGGTCAATACGATTAAAATGATACCCATTATTACGTACTTTTATATTATTGTTGCGCTTAAAAAAAATCACAAACTTTTTAACCAAATTAGTACGTTTATAATCCCTTTATTTTGATGACCTATAACTTTTTTATTTTTCCGTATAAGCGGCGGTATGGGGGCTCATTTTTTGCACCATGATCTGTACTTTTTTTTGATACCACATTTGCATATAAAAAACTTTTAATACATTTTTTATAATTTTTTTTTTAATAAAATGTATTAAAAAAGTAGGAATTTTGGACTTTTAAAATTTTTTTTCGTTCACGCCGTTCACCGTACGGGATCATTAACATTTTATTTTAATAGTTCGGACATTTACGCACGCGGCGATACCAAATATGTCTATAAAAAATGTTTTTTACGCTTTTTGGGGGTAAAATAGGAAAAAACGGACGTTTTACTTTTTTATTGGGGGAGGGGATTTTTCACTTTTTTTTTACTTTAACTTTTACATTTTTTTACATTTTTTTTTACACTTGAATAGTCCCCATAGGGGACTATTCATAGCAATACCATGATTGCTAATACTGATCTGTTCTATGTATAGGACATAGAACAGATCAGTATTATCGGTCATCTCCTGCTCTGGTCTGCTCGATCACAGACCAGAGCAGAAGACACCGGGAGCCGGACGGAGGAAGGTGAGGGGACCTCCGTGCGGCGTTATGAATGATTGGATCCCCTCAGCAGCGCTGCGGGCGATCCGATCGTTCATTTAAATCGCGAACTGCCGCAGATGCCGGGATCTGTATTGATCTCGGCACCTGAGGGGTTAATGGCGGACGCCCGCGAGATCGCGGGCGTCGGCCATTGCCGGCGGGTCCCTGGCTGCGATCAGCAGCCGGGATCAGCCGCGCATGACACGGGCATCGCTCCGATGCCCGCGGTTATGCTTAGGACGTAAATGTACGTCCTGGTGCGTTAAGTACCACCTCACCAGGACGTACATTTACGTCCTGCGTCCTTAAGGGGTTAAAATCACTTTTAAATTCGGCCACTAGGGGTCGCCCTCCTAGTGGCCGAATGCATTAGGCAGTGACGTCACTACAGAATTTCGTCTCATTTGAGCCTGGCAAATGAGTCGAAATTCCAGTCACTGTGGTGCTCGCTCCCGCCTGTCAATCAAACAGGCGACAGCGAACACAGTGAAATCCAGGGCTGCGCATTGGCTCCCTGGACTCACACACAATGGCCGCCTCCCTGCTGCATATTCTCCCTGCAGCTGAAAGGCACGTGGCTCTTACCTCTCCTTACAGCCGCGGCTCCAGTGGGGGTACGCCGCCCCCTCACAGCTGTGTCCTGTCATTACCGGGGGGGACCACGTTATACAGAGAGGGGGGGCGCAATTTACAGGAGGGCCCATCACACACTGAGCAACAAGCGTGTGCCCGGCTTCCTGTCAGGACTTTCAATCCTCCAGAAACATAGAGAGAGTTTCCAGAGTGTACGGGCATGACAGGAAGCCGGGCACACGCTTGTTGCTTGCTACGCACCCCCGCTCATGGTCAAGCACAGGTGAGGGGGGCAATATTGGTCGGGGCTGGGTGTCTTCCAACACAGGGTGCCTCCAGTTGTTTCACCACTACAACTCCCAGCATGCCCTGACAGCAAATAGATGTCAGGGCATGCTGGGAGTTGTAGTGGTGAAACAGCTGGAGGCACCCTGTCAGGAGAACTAAGGGCGGAAGTGTCGGCCCCCAGCAGGCATCAGTGACGTGGTGCCTGCTGGGGAAGTCTGCCTGGTAGTGAACACACTACCAGGCAGACAAAATGCCATTTTTAAGATAATAAAAAATTAAATAAAGGCAGGGAGGGGATTAGGGATAGATGGGAAATAGGCAGGGTCAGAAGAAAAAAAAAAAGAGGATGGTGGGAGCTACCCTTTAAACAAAATCTCAAACTATTTTAACAAAATTACTGTGCTTGAAATTGCCCTATTTTGACCACCTATAACTTTCTCATTTTTCCATATATGTTGCATTATGAGGGCTCTTTTCTTGCGCCATGATCTGTAGTTTGCTTAGGTTTTGCTTTTTATTAATTTTTAACAAATTTTTTGGGGAATAAAATGTGACAAAAAAGCAGCAATTTGGGGCTTTTTAAAAAAAAAATTTTTTACATTTACGCCATTCACCGTATGGGATAATTAACAATATATTTTAATAGTTCAGACTTTTCTGCACGCAGAGATACCAAATATGTGTATAAAAAAAAATTTTTTAATGCTTTTTGGGGGGTAAAATGGGAAAAACTGACATTTTACCTTTTTATTGGGGGAGGGGATTTTAAAATATTTTTTGACTTTATTTAATATTTTTTGATTTTTTTTTTTTTACACTTTAATAGTCCCCATAGGGGACTATTTATAGCAATCCTTTGATTGCTAATACTGTTCAGTGCTATGTATAGGACATAGCACTGATTTGTATTATCGGTCATCTCCTGCTCTGGTCTGCTCGATCTCACACCAGAGCAGAAGACCCCCAGGAGACAGCTGGAGGTGAGGGGACCTCCGACTGCCATGCTGGATGATCGGATCGCCACGGCAGCGCTGCAGGCGATCCGATCATCCATTTAAAGTACCGCACTGCTGCAGATGCCGTGATCTGTATTGATCACGGCATCTGAGGGGTTAATGGCGGACATCCGCACGATCGCGGATGTCCGCCATTACCGGCGGGTCCTTGGCTGCCGATAGCAGCCGGGACCTGCCGTCCGGTGCTCGCTGTCATGGTGGAGCGTAAATTTACGTCATGGTGCGTTAAGTACCACGGCACCATGACGTACATTTGCGTCCATTGTTGTTAAGGGTCTGATTGACACTTTTTTTTTTTTGAGCTGGACCCCATTCACTTGCACAAGGTCTGTCATTGACCCAGTAATTTTACAGGATTTTAGTGGAGAAAAATATTTAGTTTGCACTGTTATTTTCTCCGCTAAACTACCGTCCTCCTGGCCGGATTGCCGACGGAACTTCGAATAGCGGTGTCCAACGATAATTTGAACGAGGCCTTAGGAAACAGTGAGAAAAAAGAGAAATGTCCTATTGTTTTCAGTGGGATTCTATTGTGAACATAGCCTTACACTAGCGCATAAACGGTTGCCTAATGCCTCTTCTAACACCTAGAAAAATGTCATCGTTATTCTCATTATTCCCGGTTTTTATTTGCATTGTAGGAGCCGCCTGAAGATGACGCCAATATAATAGAGAGGATTCTGTCTTCAAGAATAGTCCAGAAAGAGGTCAGTGCTATAGCGGGAATTCACTGTCTTTGCATATTAACCTTTGGATACATTCTAATCAAATGCAGGTTCTGTCCCTGAAAGTTAACTCAGGGCTTCCCTCTTATTTCAGCATCTTTCGTCTGCCCCAAAGGGAGGGATTCATGGGGTCATGTGTCAAGACCTGTGTAGAGGAAAAGTTAGCCAGTTGTCCATAGCAACCAATCAGATCACTTCTTCCATTATTGAAAAGGCCTCTGAAAAATTAAAGAAACGATCTGATTGGTTGCTATGGGCAACTGGTCAACTCTACCTCAACTCTTTCTTTATATATATATATATTAATAATAATTAAAGAATAATAATAATACATTATATATATATGTGTGTGTGTATATGTGTCTATATATATCATACACACACCTCTCTCTCCTTATGGGTGTGTGGGCGAGCGTATATAAAGCGCCCATGTTTTCCTTACATATTACGGCTGGAAAATACATGGCGCTGCTGCTTCACACTTTGACTCTGTAATCGCTTTGTTTTGTAACTAATAATTGTAATTTGCTACTTGTAGATAAAAATGTAACCAACCTAAATTTGTTTCTTTCAGTTCACCCCTGGAGGAATGCCAATGGAGGTGGAGGAATTCTATGTTAAGTACAGAAATTTGTACGTAATCTGGTTATTATTGTGACTGATAAGTGCTAGTTCAGACTATGACAGGTTACACAAGAGTTTGATTTAGTCAATTGTCATGCCATTTGGCACCTCTGCAAAAATACAACTCTCAGCATGGCTAGACAACCAAAGGCCTGTCTGCCTCCTCCAGAGGATCCACACTGTCCCTGAGAAGTAAATCAAGACTTCCCTCTCAACTCAGCAACCTTTGGCTGTCTGGGCATGCTGGGAGTTTTAGTTTTGCAACAGCTGGAGGCACACTGTTTAAAAAAAACTATACATAACACTGACATAGTGGTTTGTCCATACTAGTGGCTGTGCCTGGTACTGCAGCTCAGTCCTGTTTACATAAATGAGACTGAGCTGCAGTAATTTTTTAATTGATACTGTGTATTGAAACAAAAAATTTAAAAGCTGAGCGGGCATGATGTCGCCACTGATCAGTGGAGGTTAAAGGAGTACTCCGTCCCTAGACCTCTTATACCCTATCCAAAGGATAGGGGATAAGATGTGTGATTGCAGGGGTCCCGCCGCTAGGGACCCCCGCAGTCTCCCTGCTCCATCCGGCGTTCGTTTAGAGCAGTGGCAGCAGCGGTGGAGGCTCGTGATGTCGCGGCCACGCCCCCTCAATGCAAGTCTATGGGAGGGGGCGTGACGCATTGAGGGGGCGTGGCCGTGACGTCACGAGCGGCCGTGACTGTGACGTCACAAGTCTCCGCCCCGCATCACCAGTCATCCGGCATGCTGTCTGGAGTGCCGCAGCCAAGATCGCGGGGGTCCCCAGCGTTGCGATCCCCGCGATCAGACATCTTATCCCCTATCCAGATGTCTAGGGGCGGAGTACCTTTTTAAACCCCTTTACTGAACAATTGTCCTATCAATGTGTGCAAGGGTTGTCTCATCCTGGTCTTTAACCCTTTCCTGACCTATTATGGATCTGATCCTTTGTGGCACCATTAGGTTGTATATAGTTGGCTGGTTTCAGTAGCCAAGGGCCCCAGCTATTAACCCTTTAGAGGCCACTGTCAAACCTTACAGCAACAACTAAACAGCCTATTTTTCTGTCATTGCTGGTGCAGGGAGGCAATATGTTGTCCTGACAGCCCGAGACCTCTGCTAATCCTCCGTGACCGCCAGGACTATTCTATTGATACAGCCTTCTTGTGACATGCTCTACTAATGGAGTGCAGATCTGATGGATCAGTGAAGGACATATGTGCTGCACTGATCTGTATGAGCAATCTTCTGCTTTCTTGTACAAGTCCCTTAGGGGGAACTATAAAAAAAATAAAAATAAAAAAAAAAAAGTATAAAAAAAAGTTGTAGGTATGGCCGTGAGTGGAATTGTCCGAACTATTAAAACATAATCTTATTGATCAAAATGTCTGATCTACACCAAATTGGTACCAATAAAAACTACAGATCATAGTGCAAAAAAAGAGCCCCAATTCTTGGGTGGAAAAATAAAAAGTAATATAAAGTAGCTCTCCGTTCTGGTAAGTAAAGGGCATGGTCTTGGCCCCCCTCTATAATATGAGGAGCAGCGCCATTATACAACTTGTATATGATGATTTCAGCAGATTTCTGCTCTGCAGGCCTCCTCTATAATGTTCACCCTCCTCCCCCTCAAACTTGTATTACTTGTCTGGAGCGCCTTCCTACATCCCCCTCACTCCACCCCACCCCCTTCCTCTATAGACTTTGTATTGCTTGTCTGGAGCTCCTTTCTCCCCCTCCATAGACTTGTACTGCTTGTCTGGAGCTCCCTTCTCCCCCTCCATAGACTTGTATTACTTGTCTGGAGCTCCCTCCTGCCCCCTCCATAGACTTGTATTACTTATCTGGAGTTCCCTCCTCCCCCTCCATAGACTTGTATTACTTGTCTGGAGCTCCCTCCTCCCCCCTCCATAGACTTGTATTACTTGTGTGGAGCTCCCTCCTCCCCCTCCATAGACTTGTATTACTTGTCTGGAGCTCCCTCCTCCCCCTCCATAGACTTGTATTACTTGTCTGAAGCTCCCTCCTCCCCCTCCATAGACTTGTATTACTTATCTGGAGTTCCCTCCTCCCCCTCCATAGACTTGTATTACTTGTCTGGAGCTCCCTCCTCCCCCTCCATAGACTTGTATTACTTGTCTGGAGCTCTTCCTCCTTCTCCATAGACTTGTATTACTTGTCTGGAGCTCCCTCCTCCCCTCCATAGACTTTTATTACTTGTCTGGAGCTCCCTCCTCCCCCCTCCATAGACTTTTATTACTTGTCTGGAGCTCCCTCCTCCCCCCTCCATAGACTTGTATTACTTGTCTGAAGCTCCCTCCTCCCCCTCCATAGAGTTGTAATACTTGTCTGGAGCTCCCTCCTCCCCCCTCCATAGACTTGTATTACTTGTCTGGAGCTCCCTCCTCCCCCCTCCATAGACTTGTATTGCTTGTCTGGAGCTCCCTTCTCCCCCTCCATAGACTTGTATTACTTGTCTGGAGCTCCCTCTTCCCCCCTCCATAGACTTGTATTACTTATCTGGAGTTCCCTCCTCCCCCTCCATAGACTTATATTACTTGTCTGGAGCTCCCTCCTCCCCCTCCATAGACTTGTATTACTTGTCTGGAGATCCCTCCTCCCCCTCCATAGACTTGTATTACTTGTCTGGAGCTCCCTCCTCCCCCCTCCATAGACTTGTATTACTTGTCTGGAGATCCCTCCTCCCCCTCCATAGACTTGTATTACTTGTCTGGAGATCCCTCCTCCCCCCTCCATAGACTTGTATTACTTGTCTGGAGATCCCTCCTCCCCCTCCATAGACTTGTATTACTTGTCTGGAGCTCCCTCCTCCCCCCTCCATAGACTTGTATTACTTGTCTGGAGCTCCCTCTTCCCCCCTCCATAGACTTGTATTACTTATCTGGAGTTCCCTCCTCCCCCTCCATAGACTTATATTACTTGTCTGGAGCTCCCTCCTCCCCCCTTCCATAGACTTGTATTACTTGTCTGGAGATCCCTCCTCCCCCTCCATAGACTTGTATTACTTGTCTGGAGATCCCTCCTCCCCCTCCATAGACTTGTATTACTTGTCTGGAGATCCCTCCTCCCCCTCCATAGACTTGTATTACTTGTCTGGAGCTCCCTCCTCCCCCCTCCATAGACTTGTATTACTTGTCTGGAGCTCCCTCCTCCCCCTCCATAGACTTGTATTACTTGTCTGAAGCTCCCTCCTCCCCCTCCATAGACTTGTATTACTTATCTGGAGTTCCCTCCTCCCCCTCCATAGACTTGTATTACTTGTCTGGAGCTCCCTCCTCCCCCTCAATAGACTTGCATTACTTGTCTGGACATCCCTCCTCCCCCTCCATAGACTTGCATTACTTGTCTGGAGCTCCTCCTCCTCCTCCATAGACTTGTATTACTTGTCTGGAGCTCCCTCCTCCCCCCTTCATAGACTTGTATTACTTGTCTGGAGCTCCCTCCTCCTCCTCCATAGACTTGTATTACTTGTCTGAAGCTCCCTCCTCCCCCCTCCATAGACTTTTATTACTTGTCTGAAGCTCCCTCCTCCCCCTCCATAGACTTGTATTACTTGTCTGCAGCTCCCTCCTCCCCCCTCCATAGACTTGTATTACTTGTCTGGAACTCCCTCCTCCCCCTCCATAGATTTGTATTACTTGTCTGGAACTCCCTCCTCCCCCTCCATAGACTTGTATTACTTGTCAGGAGATCCCTCTTCCCCCTCCATAGACTTGTATTACTTGTCAGGAGATCCCTCCTCCCCCTCTATAGACTTGTATTACTTGTCTGGAGCTCCCTCCTCCCCCTCCATAGACTTGTATTACTTATCTGGAGTTCCCTCCTCCCCCTCCATAGACTTGTATTACTTGTCTGGAGCTCCCTCCTCCCCCTCAATAGACTTGCATTACTTGTCTGGACATCCCTCCTCCCCCTCCATAGACTTGCATTACTTGTCTGGAGCTCCTCCTCCTCCATAGACTTGTATTACTTGTCTGGAGCTCCCTCCTCCCCCCTTCATAGACTTGTATTACTTGTCTGGAGCTCCCTCCTCCTCCTCCATAGACTTGTATTACTTGTCTGAAGCTCCCTCCTCCCCCCTCCATAGACTTTTATTACTTGTCTGAAGCTCCCTCCTCCCCCTCCATAGACTTGTATTACTTGTCTGCAGCTCCCTCCTCCCCCCTCCATAGACTTGTATTACTTGTCTGGAACTCCCTCCTCCCCCTCCATAGACTTGTATTACTTGTCTGGAACTCCCTCCTCCCCCTCCATAGACTTGTATTACTTGTCTGGAGCTCCCTCCTCCCCCTCCATAGACTTGTATTACTTGTCTGGAACTCCCTCCTCCCCCTCCATAGACTTGTATTACTTGTCTGGAACTCCCTCCTCCCCCTCCATAGACTTGTATTACTTGTCTGGAGCTCCCTCCTCCCCCCTCCATAGACTTGTATTACTTGTCAGGAGATCCCTCTTCCCCCTCCATAGACTTGTATTACTTGTCAGGAGATCCCTCCTCCCCCTCTATAGACTTGTATTACTTGTCTGGAGCTCCCTCCTCCCCCTCCATAGACTTTAATTACTTGTCTGGAGCTCCCTCCTCCCCCCTCCATAGACTTGTATTACTTGTCTGGAGCTCCCTCCTGCCCCCTCCATAGACTTGTATTACTTGTCTGGAGCCCCCTCCTCCCCCTCCATAGACTTGTATTACTTGTCTGGAGATCCCTCCTCCCCCTCCATAGACTTGTATTACTTGTCTGGACATCCCTCCTCCCCCTCCATAGACTTGTATTACTTGTCTGGAGCTCCTCCTCCTCCTCCTCCATAGACTTGTATTACTTGTCAGGAGATCCCTCCTCCCCCTCTATAGACTTGTATTACTTGTCTGGAGCTCCCTCCTCCCCCTCCATAGACTTGTATTACTTGTCTGGAGCTCCCTCCTCCCCCCTCCATAGACTTGTATTACTTGTCTGGAGCTCCCTCCTCCCCCCTCCATAGACTTGTATTACTTGTCTGGAGCCCCCTCCTCCCCCTCCATAGACTTGTATTACTTGTCAGGAGATCCCTCCTCCTCCTCCTCCATAGACTTGTATTAAAGTCTAACATGATATATTAAAACATTTCTTACATTCGCTTGTACTAGTGATCTATTCAAAATGTTGTTCAAATGGTGAGTGCCTATTTAGTCATATGGCCTCTCCGGAGCAGGAGGTTTGACCTCTGGTACGGCCATTTAATTCCCTGACTGCAGTTGTCTGTGCAGAGGCGTCATTGGGGGAGATACAAAAAGAGGTGAACACTAAATGTCCTATGATCAGAAGAGCGGTCTGTGTATCCCCGGCTATCGTTGTATCTAAACTATCATTGTCTGAAGGGCGCGGGTCATAGTGCTGCGTGTGAACTGACGTCTACTTCCTTCTCAGTTCCTATCTCCACTGTAAGTGGGCGACCCTTGAAGATCTAGAAAAGGATCCAAGGATCCAGCAGAAGATCAAGAGGTTTCGAAACAAGCAAGCACAGATGAAGCACATCTTCACCGAGGTCAGTGTAAGGGACAAACCACACGGAACGTTACCTTTATTACGTCTGCTGTTTTGTATGAACTATATACCTTCTACTGTAACAGTGTGTCTCCAGCTGTTACAAAACTCCCAGCATGCCTGCACAGCCAACAGCCTGTCTGCCTCCTCCACACTATCCCTGAAAGGTAAATCAAGGCTTCCCTCTCATCTTAGCAGCCTTTGGCTTTCTGCCGTGCTGGGAGTTTATTTATTTTTTTCTTTCCGTGGCAAAGTTTAAAATCCCCTAAAAATGTATGCGGGGAAATGCAAATACCCCTTAAAAAAGTCTGCTGGACACAGAGAAGAAAAACTACCAATCTGGGCAGGTTTTACAGGTCTGCAGCAGTCAGGGCATGCTAAGACTTGTAGTTCTCCAATACAAGGGTACAGGAAAATGGTATGGGGCTTTCATGTGCTTTTAGAAATGTTTATCTGCACTATTTACTGCTCCACCACCCCATGTTTTCTAACTTTAGGATTGACATTTCATGGGTTTTATTTTAAATTTTCCATAGACTTATGGACTAAACATACAAAAATAAAATATAAACATCCTGAAATCTATTAATGAAGCATGTTGTGGAGCCACTGTAAAAACTCCCAGCATGCCCGTTCTTCCAAAGTCCTGTCTTCCTCCTCCAGAGGATCCACACTGTCCCCAAAAGATAAATCAAAGCTCTCAACTCATTAGAGCGAAGCCTTGATTTACCTTTCAGGCACAGTATGGATCCTCTTGAGGAGGCAGAAAGGCCTTTGGCTGTCGCGGCATACTGGGAATTGTAGTTTTGCAGCAGTTGGAGGCGCACTGGTTGGGAAACACTGGTCTAATGTATTGTACAGAGATAATTCGGTCTAGACGGTGTCGTTCATACCGCGATACCTGACGCATATCTTTACCGTTCTCCCTTAGCCAGATGAAGATATGTTTAACCCGGACTATGTGGAGGTGGACAGAGTATTAGAAGTTGCTCATACAAAGGACTCTGATACCGGAGAGGTAAGTTGACTTTTTCTCTCATTAGGTAAACGTACTTCCGGTTCCCCATAAATCTGATATGTGAGCGTATATATATATATATATATATATATATATATATATATATATATATATATATATGACGTTATCTGAGAAGTGTCAGAAATACCCACCAACTAAATACTGCTCAGGACTGAAATACTCTTGATTTGTTGCAAATTCTTAGAATTAAAGGGGTACTCCGCCTCTAGACATCTTGTCCCCTATTCAAAGGATAGGGGATAAGATGTCTGATCGCTGGGGTCCCGCTGCTGGAGACCCCCGCGATCTCCCTGCTACACCCAGTGTTGGTTTAGAGTGTCGGGTGCAGCATCGGAGGCTTGTGATGTCATGACCACGCCCCCTCAATGCAAGTCTATGGGAGGGGGCGTGACGTACGTCACGCCCCCTCCCATAGACTTGCATTGAGGGGGCATGGCCGTGACGTGACACGTGGGGTGTGGCCGTGATGTCAAGAGCCTCTGCCCCGCATCGCCAGTCATCCGGCACGGAATGAAGTTCGCTCCGTGCACCGGATGTAGCTTAAAGGGGTCCTCCAGTTCCCTGCCTTCCGGAGCTCCGCTCGCAGCGTCCGGAAGTTTTATTACTCCGAACGCTGTGTGCGGGCTTCCGTGTTCTAGGCCGCCCCCTCGTGACGTCACGCCCGCCCCCTTAACGAAAGTCTATGGGAAGGGGGCGCGACTGCTGTCACGCCCCCTTCCCATAGACTTTCGTTGAGGGGGGACGGGCGTGACGGCATGAGGGGGCGGGCGTGACGGCACGAGGGGGTGGTCTCGAACACGGAAGCCCGCACACAGCGTTCGGAGTAATAAACTAAATTTCTTTGAAATTTTAGAATCTCAGCAACTGAATAAGAAGTTTAGGGAGTACACAATGGCGAATTTATATAATTATATTTGGTGTGAATTGTAAAAAAAAATGTGGAATAGATAGAGAATGTAATTTCACTCCTTTATGGGAAAATTTACATTTTTGGATATAGACTCTGGGTTTTGGTGTAGGAAAGGGGTTTAAGACTATTGGACATTTGGGGCATGGCCTGACGCTTGGTATGAGCGGACGCATGCTGTGAGTGCTCCCGCTCCGAACCTGCTAATTTAACATCCTGATCGCAAATCCTGGCTTATGGGACGGCTAGTAACTGGGTCAAGACAGGGAAGATGGGTTCTAAACTGGACCCGGCGCAGGCAGACAAACAAAATTGGGCCAGCTCTCATGCGGCGCGCTCCTCTCCTGCTCGTGCGCTCCAGCCGAACTCCCCGGTCGGGGGATCTGAGGAGCCGAAGGAGCTTACACATAGAGGGGTACTCCGCTGCTCAGCGTTTTGGAGCTTGTGACGTCATAGCCCCGCCCCCTCATGACATCTGTGGCATCTTCAGGGGGCGGGGCTATGACTTCACGAATTCGGAACAGTTTGTTCCACACGCTGAGCAGCGGAGTACCCCTTTAAGGAAGTGAGCAAACTAATTATATCGGCTATACAGGCTTCCAATACCTCTCTCTGGGGCAATCTGGAGGAACTTAAAGTGGATGTCAGCCTGATGTGTCTTGATCTCCAGACGCTGAGGGACCGGGTCTGAATCTGAGAGGCGCATCTCAGTGGTTTAAAACACAGTGGGCCTGGTGCCTGAATCTCTGGCCGCCCTCAGATCCCAGGGGGAGAAGAACGACAACCTCGAGAATCGGCTGCGCCGAAATAACCTAATGGTGACCGGCCTTCCGAAAAGGGCCAAAACCCCATTGCTTTCATGAAGCGATGGTTCAAAGAGCTTTACCCTGATGCCTCCTTCTCATCAGCATTTGCAGTGGAGAGGGCCCACAGGGTGACATCATGAGGGGGCGGGGCTATGACGCCACAAGCTCCCAGCGCCGGCTCCAGCGTTCGGAACAGTTAGTTCCAAAAGCTGAGCAGCGGAGTACCCCTTTAAGATAAAGATGTTGATAGGAGTTGGGGAATGGAGAATTATTGATTATTACATTTCTAACATATGCTAAGGTTATTTATCCTATGGAAATGGTTTCGAAAAGTGCGTCCGCGGCTAGAGGAGTGGGTCGACCTTATTAGGAGGATATTTTTATATGAAAAAGAGCTGGCAAAACAATCCATAAAGGGGTTTAAAAGAGTTTGGAAAAACTGGAGATATTTTTTATTTATTTATTTTTAATCACGATGGTAACTGGGGTGGGACGGGTTGGGAGGGGATAGTTATGAATGAAGAATGTGCTATACTGTTTAATTGTGAATTGTTAATTTTAAAACTTAAAAGAAAAAACAATAAAAAAAGAAAAAAAAAAAAAGCAAGGCGGAAACAACAAAAACACAAGAAGTAAAATTGTCTGTGTCCTTAAGGGGTTAATGCGTTAAAATGGAAATGTATAAATTGTGTCCTCCCATAGGAGGTGACGCATTACCTGGTGAAATGGTGTTCACTGTCCTATGAAGAAAGCACCTGGGAGCTGGAGGAAGATGTCGATCCAGGCAAAGTGAAAGAGTTCGACGCCCTACAAGCCTTCCCGGACATCAATGTGACGGTAAAGTAATACAGTCGGCGTTCATCCGTAGAATAAAGACCATGGCACACGTTTTGTTTTCCCACATGTATGTTTTGCAGGCATTTGAAAAAAATAAATAAACCTACCGGCTGACTTTACTACTTTACTGATGACTTTACTACAGCATCACTCTGGCTATTATATAACTTTTTTTATGGTGTTTTTTTTAGCAGGCTTCATCTATAGTTTACAATTTTTCCAGAGCTGGTGGATGGAGCTCCCGCCTCCATAGACTTGTATTACTTGTCTGGAGCTCCCTCCTCCCCCTCCATAGACTTGTATTACTTGTCTGGAGCTTCCTCCTCCCGCCTCCATAGACTTGTATTACTTGTCTGGAGCTCCCTCCTCCCCCCTCCATAGACTTGTATTACTTGTCTGGAGCTCCTCCTCCCCCTCCATAGACTTGTATTACTTGTCTGGAGCTCCCTCCTCCCCCCTCCATAGACTTGTATTGCTTGTCTGGAGCTCCCTCCTCCCCCTCCATAGACTTGTATTACTTGTCTGGAGCTCCCTCCTCCCCCCTCCATAGACTTGTATTATTTGTCTGCAGCTCCCTCCTCCCCCTCCATAGACTTGTATGGCTTGTCTGGAGCTCCCTCCTCCCACCTCCATAGACTTGTATTACTTGTCTGGAGCTCCCTCCTCCCCCTCCATAGACTTGTATTACTTGTCTGGAGCTCCCTCCTCCCCCCTCCATAGACTTGTATTGCTTGTCTGGAGTTCCCTCCTCCCCCTCCATAGACTTGTATTACTTGTCTGGAGCTCCGTCCTCCCCCCTCCATAGACTTGTATTACTTGTCTGCAGCTCCCTCCTCCCCCTCCATAGACTTGTATGGCTTGTCTGGAGCTCCCTCCTCCCGCCTCCATAGACTTGTATTACTTGTCTGGAGCTCCCTCCTCCCCCTCCATAGACTTGTATTACTTGTCTGGAGCTCCCTCCTCCCCCCTCCATAGACTTGTATTGCTTGTCTGGAGTTCCCTCCTCCCCCTCCATAGACTTGTATTACTTGTCTGGAACTCCCTCCTCCCCCCTCCATAGACTTGTATTACTTGTCTGGAACTCCCTCCTCCCCCCTCCATAGACTTGTATTACTTGTCTGCAGCTCCCTCCTCCCCCTCCATAGACTTGTATGGCTTGTCTGGAGCTCCCTCCTCCCGCCTCCATAGACTTGTATTACTTGTCTGGAGCTCCCTCCTCCTCCTCCATAGATTTGTATTACTTGTTTGCAGCTCCCTCCTCCCCCTCCATAGACTTCTATTACTTGTCTGGAGCTCCCTCCTCCCCCTCCATAGATTTGTATTACTTGTTTGCAGCTCCCTCCTCCCCCTCCATAGACTTGTATTACTTGTCTGGAGCTCATTCCTCCCCCTCCATAGACTTGTATTACTTATATGGAGCTCCCTCCTCCCCCCTCCATAGACTTGTATTACTTGTCTGAAGCTCCCTCCTCCCCCTCCATAGACTTGTATTACTTGTCTGGAGCTCCCTCCTCCCCCTTCATATATTTGTATTACTTGTCTGGAGCTCCCTGCTCCCCCTCCATAGACTTGTATTACTTGTCTGGAGCTCCCTTCTTCCCCCTTCATATATTTGTATTACTTGTCTGGAGCTCCCCTTTTTCCCCTCCATAGACTTGAATTACTTGTATGGAGCTCCCTCCTTCCCCTCCATAGACTTGTATTGCTTGTCTGAAGCTCCCCACCCCCCCTCCATAGACTTGTATTACTTGCCTGGAGCTCCCTCCTCCCCCTCCATAGACTTGCATTGCTTGTCTGGAGCTCCCTCCTCCCCCTCCATCGACTTGTATTACTTGTCTGATGCTCCCTCCTCCCCCTCCATAGACTTGCATTACTAGTCTGGAGCTCCCTCCTCCCCATTCATAGACTTATATAGCTTGTCTGGAGCTCCCTCCTCCCCCCTCCATAGACTTGTATTGCTCTTCTGGAGCTCCCTAGTCACCCATTTATATACTTGTATTGCTTGTCTGGAGCTCCCCCCCCCCATATAGACTTGTATTGATTGCTTGTCTGGAGCTCCTTCCTTTCCCCTCCATAGACTTGTATTGTTTGTCTGAAGTTTCCTCCACCCTTCTATAGACTTGTACTGCTTGTCTGGAGCTCTCCCCTCCATAGACTTGTATTACTTGTCTGGAGCTCTCCCCTCCATAGACTTGTATTGCTTGTGTGGAGCTCCCCCCTCCATAGACTTGTATTGCTTGTCTGGAGCTCTTCCCTCCATAGACTTGTATTGCTTGTCTTGCAGACTCGAAAAGCTGAGAAGGTTATCAGAAAAAACATTTTGAGCAGCAGAATGGGGGTAGAGGTAAAACAGGAGAAAGAAGCATTTTTGTCTGATATTCTCTTGTACTTTTTATCTATGGAAGGTTTGTTCAATTGATAAGTGTCTATTTACGTAACGTAGGGGTGGACACTTCTCTAGTTGAAAATATATTTAAAAAAAAAAAATGTGGGAGCTCAACATAAAAAGAGAAAACCTATACCGAGGATACTGCGTTGCACATACCCATGTGCCAAGAAAGAGTACTAATAGTGTAAAAAGGGGAGGCAGTCCTAGGCTAGGTCAGAGTAAAAGATATAAGGTCAGAAATTAGAAGAAAGAGAGAGAAAAAAGAAAACGTGTCTAAAATAGCATAAAATGATAACATTTATTTGGAAAAATGACGTGAGGTCTGCGGCAGGGCCCTTGTGTGGTCACTAGATAAAATGGTTACAATGGTATAAAATGCTAAAAATATAAAATATGCACAGTGGTATTGCACTTTCATTGTCTCATTGTCCAGTTAGTGAAGTGCAATACCACTGTGCATATTTTATATTTTTAGCATTTTATACCATTGTAACCATTTTATCTAGTGACCAGACAAGGGCCCTGCCGCAGACCTCACATCATTTTTCCAAATAAATGTTATCATTTTATGCTATTTTAGACACATTTTCTTTTTTCTCTCTCTTTCTTCTAATTTTTGACCTTATATCTTTTACTCTGACCTAGCACGACTGCCTCCCCTTTTTACACTATTACTTCTCTAGTTGAGCAATAAAAATGGCCATAAATTTTTTCTATTCAGTTTTTTTAAAGCTTTTTTTTTTTTTTTTTCAATGCACAGTAAATATACAGTGCAGAATAAGAAATCTATGCATAGAAAGAATTACAATAGCTGAAGGGGCTTAATAAACTACTTTAGATTAAGGGTCAAAGGGGCAGAAAATCAAGAAAAAGTCTGAGGATGTGTCACTTTTTTTTCCCTGTTTTTAATCTGTTTCTATCTTCTCATTGTAATAAAAAATTTTAATTATTGAATTTTTTGATTTTTAAATCTAGGTAATGTTGTTTTTTCTTTTTTTTTTCTTTTGTACATCGTTAAAGGAGCGGCCATCTTGCCTAAAGTTTATTTATTTATTTTCTTTTTAAAGCATTTAGGTTTATCATTGCCATTCCTTTTTTTTTTTAAACTGTAATTTGGCGCAAAAAAATTTGTGCAATTTCAAAATAGACACTTTCTTCAAATTCAAAATCGAATGATGTGCAGTAAATCACTTTTGACATTTGCAGTGGAGGATATTTACTGTGTGCGCCTTTATTCAAAAAGTTGCAAAAAAAAAAAAAAAAAGGATGCAAATATTAAAAACCCCTTCCCCCCTACCCCCAAATTCATGCCGTCTACCTTTCCTTAAAAAAGTGACATGCTTCAGCATGTTCTGAGGTGATCTTCAATTGTCCAAAATCTATGGAAATCTGTGCACCTTTTTTAGAAATTTTGGCGTAATTAAGCCAAATACAACAAAAAAAAAAAGAAAAGAAGAGGAATGGCTGCACACACTTTCACACAATGATTAATCTGCCCCTTAGAAATGTGTTTTACAGCAGGCCCCATGGCAACAATGCGCTGTTTCTTTTTCATTTTTGTTTGGGCGCTATGCTCAGTGCCTTATTTAGGTTTTTTGTGTTTTATTCATTTTGTAAAAATGTTATGAAAATATGTTTCAAAAAGGAAAAAAAAGAGGTTATCCCATATACATAAAAGGAAAAGGTTACTGGGCGTGCTCTGTGACCTGTGCAGAGCTCATTCTACAGAGAAGGGGGAGGCTGAGCTGTGAGCATCATCTCTTGTCTCCTTTATGCACTGGTGTCATCTTTTACTATAATACCATTT
This sequence comes from Hyla sarda, assembly GCF_029499605.1. Lineage (NCBI taxonomy): Eukaryota > Metazoa > Chordata > Amphibia > Anura > Hylidae > Hyla > Hyla sarda. Next base: position 4,419,938 of record NC_079200.1, read on the forward strand.
ACAGGTACTATATATGCTGCAGATTTTCTGCTGCAGACTTTAACATTGACTTACAAGCAGAAAATCTGCTACATACATAGTGAACGTGCCCTAAATTCTGTACTGTCAATGGGCCCTTCTGGGATTCCTCTGCACCAATTCTTCTACACGTTCATTCTTTTGGCTAAGTTCCACCTTGATTGTATTGCCATCAATTGGGGATGTCCGCGCGGCCCTAGCGCCGTTTGATTTTGCCGTTGCATGCTGCACACGGAAAGTTATATTGGAATTTCTCTAGGGGTGAATATGCTGTAGTGTGAATGGGCCCTTAGGGGTAAGTTCACACATGCAGAATTACTCCTGGTAACTTAATCATAAATTCTGCAGTAGAAAATCTGCAGCAAAATATGCGCGTGTGAACAGATCACTTCCCAGCAGCCTCCTCCTTATCATCACAGACACAACAGGAAGTCTCTGCTTAGACCCTAGTGGTCAGAATGGAATCTGCAAGATTTCAGGGTTATTTTGAAATATAGATTGTAACCAAAATTTCTAAAAATGTATCTTAATAATAGCCTGCTGGGTAATTTTCTAAAGAGATATTCTCATTTTAAGTGAGAGCAAATTCATGATTGTTGGGGGACCCCTCCCATTTTAGGAAGTACACCAGTCCCTGATTTCTCACCCCACCTATCATAAACTTTCAGCATGCTCAGTCAGCCAAAGACTAAGATGAAAGGGAAGACTTTAATTTACCTTTCAGGGACAGTGTGGATCCTCTGGAGGGAGCTGACACGCTGTTATGCAGGCATGCTGGGAGTTGTAGTTTTGCAGCATCTGGAGGTCCACAGTTTGGAGAGCACTATCCTAACAGTATGACATGTCTTTATGACAGTGCCTCCCAACCATGGTTCCTCCAGCTGTTGTAACACTACAACTCCCGGGCATGCTGGGAGTTGTAGTTTTGCAACAGTTGGAGGTCCACAGTTTGGAGACCACTTACTTAACAGAATAATAACTCCTAGCATGCCCGGACAGCCAAAGCCTTATATGCCTCCTCCAGACAATCCACACTGTACCTAAAAGGTAAACCAAGACTTCCCTCTGATCTCAGCAGTCTTTGGGTATACTGGGAGGTCTAGTTTTTAAACAGCATGCTGGTTGGTAAACACTGCTTTATGAGGTTGTGTGCCCACTGCAGTACAATCACATGAAGGAATCATTGTAATAGGTAGGTGATGTTTCATATTAACCCATTGCGGAAATCTTGGAGATCCTTCCTTGTCAGCGTTCCGTACGAGCTCCTTCGGCCTTTTCCCTCACGTTGATAATTTATATAATTTAATTCATATATTTTCTATCCGGGTATAGGAGAGACCATCATCCGAAAGCTGGCAGAAGTTGGTGTGTTCTCGTTTGTACAAAAATAATAATCAGCTGAGAGAATACCAGCTGGAGGGCATGAACTGGCTTCTCTTCAACTGGTACAACAGGTGAGGATCAGCGAAGCTCTGTATGTATCTATTGTCACCTTAAAGGGGCACTCCAGAGAAATATGTATATACATACAAAAAGTGTCGAAGCCACCACACTACCAGGATATGTTCCCTGTAAACCATCCTGCCTGATATATACGGCTCCTGTGGCCCCTGCTGTCTTCTCTGGCTGCCATCCTTTCCTTGCCTACATATCCCAGGAATCATTGCAGCTCTGCTCTGCCATCCAGCTCACTCTCTGAGAGCAGCCCCCACCCTCCTGCTTTGAGCAGCAAAGAGAGGTTCAGTGTCTGATTGGCTAAGGCTGCACACACCTCCCAATTCTCAGCACTAAACAA
>NC_079200.1:4426750-4455573 GCF_029499605.1 Hyla sarda
TTTGTAGAAGCTTTAAGGTGTCAAGGAGGCGGGGTCAAACCGGTAAAGTGCCGCATCATTGCAACTTCAACAACTCAACCGCCTCCTTGACACTAAAGGGGTACTAAGGTGCTCGAGTGTTCTGAACATTATGTTCAGAACGCTCAGAGACGGAGGCTGTCATCGTTACGTCACCGCCACGCCCCCTCCATGCATGTCTATGGGAGGGGGCGTGTCATTCGACATGCCCCATCCCATAGACATGAATGGAGGGGGTGTGGCCGTGACATCATGACCACTGCTGCAGGAACCTGGTGGGTTTTTTTTTGGGGGGGGGGGGGGATTTAAAAAGCGGGACCCCTGCGATCAGGCATCTTATCCCCTATCTTTTGGATAGGGGTTAAGTTGTCTAGGGGCGGAGTAACCCTTTAAGCCTTGAGTTCAAAAATCTTTATATCTTCTCCAATCACCTTTCAGATAACTTTTGTTGTAGTGTGCGGATGGACGGATAGATTCTCACTTTAAAGGGGTACTCCGCTGGCCAGCATGCGGAACATTTAGTTCCGAACGCTGTGTGCGCGCGATGCGGGGGTTGGCAACACCCCCTCGTGACGCCACGCCACCTCCCATAGACTTGCATTGAGGGGGGCATGGCGTCACGAGGGGGCATTGCCAACCCCCGCAGCACGGGCCCAGTGGAGTACCCCTTTAATGTCTGTATTTTACCATGGAATGATTGTGTCGGTCACATATACAGTAACGTGGTATCCATGCCTTAGGTGCAGAGGAGAAGATTCTGGAGGACTTCCGCAAGACTCACAGTCCCGACGCACACGATTTCCAGCTCCAAGCCATGATCCAGGCAGCCGGGAAGCTTGTACTGATCGATAAGCTATTGCCAAAGCTGATCGCTGGTGGACACAAGGTCCTTGTCTTCTCCCAGATGGTGCGGTGTCTGGACATCCTGGAGGACTATCTCATCCAGAGGAGGTGAGGGGAACTGAACCCAAGGAGAGACAGCCAGGGACCCGCTAGTAATAACGGACTTCAACGGCCGCGACGAGGTCCACCATTAACCCCTCAGATGCCGTGATTAATACTGATCACGGCATCTGCAGCATCATCGGGGGACTCATTGAACCACCCACAGGGTAATTGTGGGGGTCCGATGAGTCAAGATGGCTGTCGCAGGTCCTCCGTTCTGTCTCCCGACTGCTCTGTCAATCTTCTCTATAGATCACAGATAGTTCTGATCAGTGGTATTTCTAATATAGTGATTGCTATAGATACATAAAAAAATCTAGTTAATAAATAATAATAATAATTATGTTTAAATGTAGTTAAGCTCCCCTAATAAAAATTAACCCCCTCCCTTCCCCCGCCCTTCACATTTTACAAAAAAAAGTTTAAAAGAAAATAAAGAAATAAAAATCTTTTGGTATCGCCATGTGCTTAAATGTCTGAATTGTTGAAATGTTCCAGGGGTACATTTTTTTTTTAAATCAACAGGTACCAGAAAGTTAAACAGATTTGTAAATTACTTCTATTAAAATATCTTAACCCTTCCAGTACTTATCAGCTGCTGTATGTTCCAGAGGAAGTTCTTTTCTTTTTGAATTTCTTTTCTGTCTGACCACAGTGCTCTCTGCTGACACCTCTGTCCATTTTAGGAACTGTCCAGAGTAGAAGCAAATCCCCATAGCAAACCTATCATTCTCTGGACAGTTCCTAAAATGGACAGAGGTGTCAGCAGAGAGAACTGTGGTCATACAGAAAGGAAATTCAAAAAGAAAAGAACTTCCTGTGGAGAATACAGCAGCTGATAAGTACAGTAAGGATTAAGATTTTTAATAGAAGTAATTTACAAATCTGTTTAACTTTCTGGTACCAGTTGATTTAAAAAAAAAAAAAAAAATTCCGGGGGAGTACCCCTTTAATGATAAAGTATGTAAAAAAAATAAATGAAAAATGTAACAAAAGCGATCAAAAAGTTACAAATATGCAAAAGGAGTAGCAATAAAACTATAGATCACGGTGGAAAAAAATGACCCTCATACAGCCCTATATACGAAAAAATGAAAAAGTTGTAGAGGTTTGAATAGTGCAATGTTAACCCCTCAAGGACGAAGGGCGTACAGGTACACCCTTGCGCCCTTGTACTTATGGACCGAGGGCGTACCTGTATTCCCTGGTCCCTTTACCGAGTTTTGAAGCGTGTTCACGAGCTGAGTGCGCTTCATACCCGCTGGGTCCCGGTTGCTATGAGCAGCCAGGACCAGCGGTTAATGCTGGGCATTGCCCATCGGGATGATGCTTGCCATTAACCATTTAGACGCCGCAATCAAAGTTGATTGCGGCGTCTAAAGTGCGGGGTTAACGGCATCCACAGCCAAATCGTGGGTCCTGATCAGATGAGTGGACCGCGGGAGGGCCCTTACCGGCCTCCTTGCTGTCTGATCGGTGCTCTGAGGCTCTGCCCAGCTGCGGCAGACTACAGCAGCAGAGCACTGATCAATGCTAAGACCCAAAAGATGATCACTGCGCAAAAAATGATCCACACACATCCCCGTATATGGAAAAAACAGTAATAGGGGTCAGAAAAGGACAAATTTATCATTTTTTAACAGAAGTAAAACAAAATCAAACCTATATAACTTGGGAATCATTTTAATCGTATGGACTTTACAGAATAAAGATGAGACGTCTTTGTTTACAGAAAAGTGCACTGCATGGAAACGGAAGGCGCTAAAAATTCCAAAATGGCTTTTTTTTTTTCAATTTTGTTTCACAAATAATTTTTTTGGGTTTTGCCGTAGATTTTGTGGTGAAATGACTGATGCCATTACAAAGTTAAATTAGTAGCGGATAAAACAAGCCCTCAGATAGTTCTATTGGTGGAAAACTGAAAGCATTATGTGGAAAGTGGAAAGTGAGGAGGAAAAAACGAAAATTCAAAAATGGAAAAACCCTGAGTCTTTAACCCCTTCCTTGACCCATGGCATACATGTACGTCATGGGTCGGGTGGGCTGACAATACGGGGACCCGCAGGTCGGGTCTGCGTCATGACCAGGATATGTCCGCTTCTATCAGCAGATGACATCTGCCGAACATCAGAGATTGCACCGATGTCCGTCATTTAACTGTTTAAATACCGTGATCTATACAGATCACGACATTTAAACATTAAACCCTGCTATTCCCTGGTGTCTAGTGGTCCCATAGCCCCCCGCGATTATGGGTTGCTAGGGAAGCCCGAGGTCCCTCCGTGTCCTCGGCGGCTTCCCTGGCTCTGTTATTGCTTAGGGCTCCCTTTGGCAGCCCTTAGCAATCGAGCACAGATTTCATAGATCAATGTAATGCAATAGCATTCAAAAAATTCAAATCCCCCACCTTTTCTCAGTCGGCTCCATTGGGGGACACAGACCGTGGGTGTATGCTGCTGTCTCTAGGAGGTGTGACACTATGGTAATAAAAAAAGTCGGCTCCTCCCAGCTTGATATACCCGCCTTCAGGCCCTGAGCTAATCAGTTTAAGCTTAGTGTCTGAAGGAGGTGGACATGGGCCGGAATTCTCCAGACCAGGTCTTCTGATTTTTTGTTTTCCTAGTATAGGGACGTGTTAGTTTTTTATTCCCTTTTCTTTTCTGTTTTCAGGTGGGGGGGGGGCTCAGGGACTCCGGTTCCCTATTTCCCCATTGCGAGTAAGGGGGCACAGACATTGCGTATATGCGCTTTTCACCCCCTCTCGCCAATGTTTAGCGCCTGGGTTGGTACCTCATGGGTCCGCGTCCCCCTATTTCCCTGCTCGCCTCGCTCGCGCATAGCAGCCAGGCGTGATGCAGGTAACTAAAGCTGACTGAAGACTTCACTGAAGACTTCACTGAAGACTCTTCTGACTGAGGTAAGTACGTCCCCCCTTTTTCTCCATAGGTATGGACTTGCAACCTCTGGAGACCCCCTGTTTTTGGCCCACCTTCAATTTATGGGCTGGCTTATACAGGGGCTGCACTTTATTCTGGGGGAGCAGTGGCACCTGAGGGGGCATGTAATATATGGGGCACTTCACTGTATCTGTGTGTGTTTTAGTGCGACTATGTCCACAGCGCCTTATATGCGGCTGTCAGTTGCGGCGCTGATACGGGCCGGGCGCTCTCAACGCCAGCTTGCTTTCTCTTTCTCCGGCAGTCTGTGCCGGCGTATAGGCCGCCCGCTCTATTCCCCCGAGCGCATATGCGGCTGACATGTGCGCTCGGGACAAGGAGCGGGCGCCATTACAGTTTCTTCTCGGCAGTCTATAGCTCCGCCCACAGGGCTGGGAGCTCTCAGAGGCGCAAAGCAGCCTCCAATCAGCGCAGTGAGCGCGATTTTCAGTAAGAAGTGGTCAGTTAGTTGGTGCCTTGCTTCAGGCACGCCCCTCTCTTCCTATTGGCTAGCATGTTCCTTCACTCTAGCTGCACTGAGCCGAGTTTGTCACTAAGGTGGTTTCCCCTCCCTCAGTGGATCCACCAATCTCCCGTATCTCTAAGGCGACTACACTGCCTCTGGCAGATGCCGCTGCCTTCAAGGATCCCACGGACAAGAAGGTAGAATCCTTAGCGAAGTTTGCCTCTGAAGCAGCTGGCTCTTCTCCCCATCTTCGCCTCGACATGGGTGTCCAAGGCCCTGTCGGAGTGGTGCCAAAAGCTCCATCAGGATATCTTAGCGGGATCCCCCCCCCCAGAGGATCTATCTGCTCTGGCTCTCCAATGCTCTAAAGCTGGGGACTTCCTGTGCGCAGCTTCCATGCAGTCAGCCCATTGTTCTGCCTTTGCTGTGGGTCACCTAGCGGCTCTCCGCCACTCTATGTGGCTTAAAGCTTGGAATGAGGATGCCGCTTCCAAAAGGTCTCTCACTGAGCTTCCTTTTACGGGTGGCCGTCATTTTGGCAAACCCCTTTCGGACCTCTGGCTCCAGCAAAGGGTCCGGGCAGGCGCCCTCGCGGGACAAAAAGGAAGTCGGACTCCAACCGGTCAGCCCGTTTTGTGCCCAAATCAGGCAACCGCAAACCCACTTCTGCATGAAGTGAGGCCCCCCACCCGCGGTTTCTTCTCGGGTGGGAGGTCGTCTCTTGCTTTTTCGATACATCTGGACCTCACACATTCAGGACTCTTGGGTCAGGTGGGACGTGGTGTCCAACGTTTACCGAATCGAATTGGCCTCCCTTCCGAGGGATTGCTTTTTTCGATCCCAAGCCCCCGGTCTCCTCCTCTGGTGAAGCAATTTAGAGCGGCCCTCCAGTCTCTGCTTCTCCAGGGGGTTATCGTTCCCGTTCCTCCAGGCGAACAGTTTCGGGGTTTCTATTCAAATCTTTTTGTGGTCCCCAAGAAGGACGGTTCTGTGCTACCAATCCTAGACCTCAAGCGTCTCAACCGTCACCTTCTTATCCGCCACTTCCGAATGGAATCTCCCCGTTTGGTGGTGGCGTCCCTGGAACAAGGGGAGTTCCTTCTTTGGTGGACAAATATTTCCAGGCCATCATCGGTACCTCCGCTTTGCGGTTCCGGAGGGGCACTTTCAATTCGTAGCCCTCCCCTTTGGTCTAGCCACGGCTCCTCGGGTCTTTACAAAGATCCTTGCGCCAGTGATGGGCCTGTTACGGTCGAGGGGAATCTCGGTGATGCCCTACCTGGACGACCTTCTCATCAAGGCTCCAACCAGAGCCCAGACTCTGGAGAATCTGGACGTCACTCTCCACACTCTGACTCGCTTCGGGTGGATGGTCAACCGGAACAAGTCAGTCCTCCGTCCTACCCAGTCTCTAACCTTCCTGGGACTCCGATTCGACACGGCCTCTGCCAGAATTTTTCTTCCGCCGGACAAACGTCTGGCACTTTAGTCGGGGATCCGCTCCCTTCGGACCCAGGTCTCAGCCTCCATCCGCACTTGTATGGAAGTCCTGGGTCGGTTGGTGGCAACTATGGAGGCTGTACCCTTTGCCCAGTTTCATTACCACCCCCTTCAACTGGTGATTCTCTCTTGATGGAACAGGTCTCCTCTGCCCCTCGATCGACAGATTGTTCTCCCTCGCAGGGTCTGTCAGTCTCTGCTCTGGTGGCTCCGCTCCCTCCTTCTTCTCCAAGGGCGGTCGTTTCTTCCTCTTCACTGGCAGGTTTTTACAACCGATGCCAGCTTGTCGGGCTGGGGCGGCGTGTTCAGGGATTGGACGATTCAGGGACTCGACCCTTCTTCCGATAAACATATTGGAATTACGGGTGATTCGTCTTTGTCTTCTTCATTGGGAGTCCCGTCTTCAGTCCGCGTTCAGTCGGACAAAGCCACGGCCGTGGCGTACATAAATCGACAGGGCGGCACTCGCAGCTCGGCAGCCATGGCCGAGGTGACCAAGATTCTCACCTGGGCGGAGAGCAAGGTTCTGGCCATTTTGGTGATTCACATTCCGGGAGTGCTCAACTGGGAAGCGGACTTCCTCAGTCGGTCCTCACCCGACCCCGGCGAGTGGTCTCTACATCCGGAGGTCTTCACGCAGCTCTGCGACCTCTGGGGCATTCCGGACATGGACCTCTTCGCACCTGGATCTAATCGTAAGATCCTTCCTTTTGTGTCCAAGTCCCGGGACCCTCAGGCTCTGGCCATGGACGCCCTAGTGATTCCTTGGGTGGGGTTTGCCCCGAAGGTCGTGGTATGCCGACGTAGTCAGGCTCCTGGACGACGCTCCACTATGCCTTCCGCTCCGCCCGGACCTGTTCTCTCTGGGTCCTCTTTGCCACCCCAATTTACAGTCGCTGCATTTGAGACCGCGGTTTTGAGGGCCCGCGGGTTCTCTTCCCAAGTCATTCACACCATGCTCAAGGCTCGTAAGCCCTCCTCCGCAAGAATTTACCACCGTACTTGGCAGTCTTATTTTCTTGGTGTGAAGCTCAGGACTTCTCCCCGGTAACCTTCTCGGTTCCCCATCTTCTCTCCTTTTTGCAGTCGGGGTTGGAACTGGGGTTGTCTCTCAGTTCACTTAAAGGTTAGGTTTCGGCCCTTGCTGTCCTTTTCCAGCGGCCCCTGGCTTCTAATTCTCATGTCCGGACCTTCCTTCAGGGAGTGGCACACGCTGTTCCTCCTTATCGGTCACCCTCTCCCCCTTGGGACTTGAATTTGGTTCTGATTGCCCTCCAGGGTACACCCTTTGAGCCCCTTAGAGAGGTGTCTCTCCGCCTCCTTTCTTGGAAAGTGGCGTATCTGGTGGCTATCACCTCCATCCGGAGGGTGTCTGAATTGGCAGCTCTCTCCTGCCATTCTCCGTTTCTGGTGATCCACCAGGACAAGGTTGTTTTCCGGCCAGATCCTTCCTTTTTGCCTAAGGTGATTTCGACCTTTCATCTCAATGAGGATATTGTCCTCCCGTCTTTTTGTCCTGCTCCTTCTCATCCTAGGGAGCGCTTACTGCACAAGCTGGACGTGGTTCGGGCTGTTCGGTCTTATCTCTCCATCACTTCTTCGTTTCGTCAGTGCGATTCCTTTTTCGTCCTTACGGAAGGTCGTCGCAAGGGACAACCTGCTTCCAAGGCCACCATTTCTCGGTGGATTCGGTCCGCCATTTCGGAAGCCTATCGCTGTAAGTGGAAGATTCCTCCTTTCAGGGTTGTGGCTCATTCTACCCGTTCTGTTGGGGCATCCTGGGCTCTTCAGAATAGAGCCTCGGCCTCGCAGATTTGCAAGGCGGCTACCTGGTCGTCTTTGTACACTTTCTGGAGGTTTTACCGAGTTCATACTTTCGCATCGGCTGATGCTAGTCTGGGTCGTAAAGTGTTGCAGGCGGTAGGGGATCGGCCGTCTGCCTGACTACTTATCTGCCCACCCAAGGAACGGCTTTGGTACGTCCCACGGTCTGTGTCCCCCAATGGAGCCGATAGAGAAAAGGAGATTTTTGTTTACTTACCGTAAAATCTCTTTCTCGAATGTTCCATTGGGGGACGCAGCTCCCGCCCTTTTTGGGATTTTCCTTTGGTTCTCTGTCCGAGGGTGTGTTCAGTTATGTTTTTTCTTCTGGTTCTCTGACAGTTTTGGGTTTTTCTTTAACCTGATGATCTCCTCCTATTGCTCTGGAACTTAAACTGATTAGCTCAGAGCCTGAAGGCGGGTATATCCTGCTGGGAGGAGACGACTTTTTTTATTACCATAGTGTCACACCTCCTAGAGACAGCAGCATACACCCACGGTCTGTGTCTCCCAATGGAGCCGATAGAGAAAGAGATTTTACGGTAAGTAAACAAAAATCTCCTTTTCCCATTTTTTTTTTTTATAAAACACTGTACAAAGATAAAAAATACACATATTTGGTATCGGCACGTGCATAATTGTCCAGACTATTAAATTATTATGTTTCTGATCCTGCATGGTGAATGGCGTAATCGCAAAAAAATTTCAAACACCAAAATTTCTGATTTTTGGTTACATTACATCCCAAAAAAATCATAATAAAAAGTGTACAGAAAGCCAGATCTACACAAAAGTGGTACAGTTAAAAACTACAGCTCATGGCGCAAAAAAAGTAATAGGGGTGAGAACATGTTTTTTTTTTCCCCAAGGTTTAATTTTTTTTTTAACCATAAATCGAAACAAAAATTGTTCAAGTTTGGTATCATTGGAATCTTACTGACTCATAGAATAAAGATGGAATGTCAGATTTACCATATTTTGAACTCTGAAAAAATTATTGCCCTACAAAATTGTGCAATTCCATATTTTTTTCATTTTTGCCCTGCATATAATTTTTATCTGGCTTTGTAATACATTATACAAAAAAAAAAAAAAAAAAAAAAAAAAAAGGGTATCAGTGGAAAGTCCAACTTGTCACTCAGAAAATCAGCCTAATATAATTTTGTCAGTCGAAAAATAGGTCCGGTCACAAAACCAGACACGGGTCAAAAAGGAGCCGACTGGAGTCACCGTTTGACTCCGGTCGGCTCATTAAGGTAAATGGATTTCAGCGCAGGTCCGTCTGGGGTACGGGTGCGCCCGGTTTTCCCCTCCCCCAGCTGGATCCGGCAAGCGTAGGCTGAAAACGAGGTGTGAATGCAGCCTTAGAATGTAGGGAAGAAAATAACGTGAGCCAGATATCAAGATTTGCTGGGTCATGATGGGGTTAAGGCGTTAAAGAGTTCAAATTTGTATGTGTATGTATAATATAATAATACATCCTTTTTTTTTAGTTTATTTAGCATTTTTAAGTCATCTTAATGGCCTATTAATAGTAATCATTCAAAGCAAAATGCTTGTCTGCCTCTCCCAGAGGATCCACACTGTCCCTAAAAGATAAATCAAGGCTTCCCTCTAATCTCAGCAGCCTTTGGCTGTCCAAACATGCTGGGAGATGCTATTTTGTTACAGCTGGAGGCGCACTGGTTGGATATCAGCAGTAGAGCCTTATACCGGGAAAAATTAGCATTTTTTCAACCAAAATATCCAGTGTGTGTTTTGTGCACTTCCCAGTATTGTATTGGTGCCACAGAGGCCATTTTTACTAGGATCCACCTGCAAACAGTGTTTGTCTATCATTTGACTCTTACAGATACACATACGAACGAATAGATGGAAGAGTAAGGGGCAACCTCCGCCAAGCCGCCATTGATCGATTTTGTAAACCGGACTCTGATCGCTTTGTATTTCTGCTCTGCACTCGGGCAGGAGGCCTGGGGATCAACCTGACCGCCGCAGACACCTGCATTATCTTCGATTCCGACTGGAACCCTCAGAATGATCTGCAGGTAACATTGCCATTGTTCCTTCTGCAGGCATATCCCATAGATAGATAGATATTATAATAATAATACATTTATTTATTTATTTTGTTTTGTTTTCTATTTGTATTATGATTATGTGACCGAACATAAAGGTTAAACTTATGAATCCTACAATTATAGACTCCCCTTAAGCTTTTAAAGGGTTACTCCGCACTTAAGTGATAAGATGTCGTGATCGCGGGGGTCCTGCCACTGGCATTTTAAACAATATAATAAGAACTCTTGTTTCCTGCTGCAGGGATCGTGAGGCCACGTCCCCTACTATAGACATGAATGGAGGGGGCGTGGCGTGACATCACAAAGGGGGCCTGGCATGACTTCAGTTCGGAAAAAAAAGTTTAGAATGCTGGGGTGGCATGTAGGAGATCTCGGGGGTCCCAGTGCCGTGGCGGAGAACCCCTTTTAAAAAATCTATATATTTTTCTCCAATTTTTTATAGGCCCAGGCTCGCTGTCATCGTATCGGTCAGAGTAAAGCTGTGAAGGTTTATCGTCTGATCACCAGGAATTCTTATGAGCGGGAAATGTTCGATAAGGCGAGTCTTAAGCTGGGGCTGGACAAGGCCGTTCTGCAAGACATTAATAGAAAAGGCAACACCAATGGAGTAAGTGTGAGGAACAAAAATTTGTGTTTGGATATGTTCAACCCCTTAAAGAGGTGCTCCACCCCCAGACATCGTATCCCCTATTCAAATGTCTGATCGCGGGGGTCCTACCGCTGGGGACTCTCGTGATCTCTTTGCTGCATCCGAGATTCGTTTAGAGCGCTGGGTGCGGCGCCGGAGGCTCGTGACGTCACGTCTCTGCCCCACTCGTGATGTCATGGCCACACCCCCTCAATCCAAGTCTATGGGAGGGGGCGTGACTGCAATCACGCCCCCTCCCATAGACTTGCATTGAGGGGGCATAACCGTGATGTCACGAGCGGGGCGTGACCACGACGTCACAAGCCTCCGCCCCTCATCGCCAGTCATCCAGCATGAAGCAAAGTTCACTCCATGCACTGGATGTCTGGGGTGCCTCAGCCGAGATCACGGGGGTCCCCAGCAGCGAGACCCCCACGATCAGACATCTTATGCCCTATCCTTTGGATAGGGGGAAAGATGTTTAGAGGTGGAGTACCCCTTTAACATCAATGGACACAAATGTATGTCCATGGTACCTGAGCTGTAATCGTCACGATGCGTGCGTGCTTCACTCGCCCTGGCTCAGCGTGCATTACACTCCCCCACCCCCTCGGCTCTACACGCGTTTCAGGTGTCACTGCAAAGTACAATAGGTCCTGCAAAAATGAATCCGTAATTACCGAGAGGACTTATGTTACATGTGTTATACTTATATTTAGGTGCAGCCGCTGTCTAAAATAGAGGTTGAAGATCTCCTTAGGAAAGGCGCATATGGCGCCCTCATGGATGAGGAAGATGAAGGGTCTAAGTTCTGTGAAGAAGACATTGATCAGATCCTACAGCGCAGAACACAGACCATCACCATCCAGTCTGAAGGGAAGGGATCCACGTTTGCCAAGGTATTCAGTGCGCCATATTGTGTGTGGGGACCTCTGAGTGTTCAGACCAATCATGAGAACTAAGACGGGGAGAAGTGTGCAGCCCCTATTATCTCTCCCCGCTGCGTGTATGTGAGACTGTGAGGGAAGTCAGCTTGTTATACGTTTTTATATACGTTTTCATATAAGCCTTTTATATTTTATACTCCATCTTGTATATCATCAGCCATGTTGTCAGGACAGCCCCATTGACTTACATTAAAGGAGTAGTGCGGTGAAAAATAACTTATCCAAAGGATAGGCGATAAGTTATAGATTGCGGGGGTTCCAGCAGTCTGCCGGAAGCGGCCGTTCTGACCCCCGCAGGAAGCCGCGGCCAACACTCCCCCACGCCCCCACTATGTATCTCTATGGGGTACATGGAGGGTTGACACACCCCCTTCCAGCAGACTACCGGGCCCTGTTCAGGAGATCGCTGGGAGTTGCAGCTGTCGGACCCCCGCAATCTATAACTTATTCCCTGTCCGTTAGATCGGGGATAAGTTATTTTTCACTACAGAACTCCTTTTAAGAGTTCATCCTGGTCACATGACGCAGTCAATAGAAACTCCAACAACCAACCGCCTGGAGGATTACAGGGTGCTGACAATTAAGTGGGCCAACAGCATTTAAAACCTTTTCTTAAAAAAAAACTACTACGCGTTTCGAAACGGTTTCTTCTTCAGGTTCGATACAAATGACGAGGAAACAGATGTAACCGCCCCCTCTTCAAGTCCCATCACATGACCGGAACTATAAGTATATAAAGAAACCACATGATGCAGTAAATCACAAAAATGAAATCTTTACAAATATCCTTTTAGCTATGATGATAACATTATATGATAATAAATAAAATAGATATATTTGATACAATAGAGAAAATCACAGGTAACGACAATAATACATAATAATGATAATAAAAGCATATTTACATTGGTACGTAACCTACTTGGCGCAAGAATACTTCTCAAATTCTTTGTTCGCCGGAAAGTTTTTCCAGGTCTGGGGGGGATTAGTTTATTTTTTATTATTTAAATAGGATCTAATTTAAAGGGGTGCTCCGCTGCTCAGCGTTTGGAAAAACTATTCCGAACACTGGAGTCGGGAGCTCGTGCCGTTATAGCCCCGCCCCTCAATGCAAGACTACGGGAGGGGGCGTGACAGCCGTCACGCCCCCTCCCATAGTCTTGCATTGAGTCTTGATACTTTGAGCAAAGGGTACTCCGGCCCTAGACATCTTATCCCATATCCTTCGGATAGGGGATAAGACGTCTGATCGCGGGGGTCCCGCCGCTGGGCCCCCCCACAATTTCCTGCAGCACCCGGTGTTCTAAACAAACGCTGGGTTTGTGATGTCCTGGCCATGCCCCTTATGACGTCACACCACGCCCCCTCCAGTCATGTCTATGGGAGGGGGCGTGTCAGAAGACACGCCCCTCCCATAGACATGAATGGAGGGGGTGTGGCCATGAGGGTGTGTGGCCTCTGGCTTGATTTACCTCCTCAACATCAGGTCTTCTCGATACAACTAGTTAAACAATTTATTGATACTTCTTTATTAGGGATACACCAAAATTTCGGTGGATTATGGGTGTATACAGGGGCAGTCCAGGTGTACACAGGGGATATATGGGGGTATACAGGGGCAGTCTAGGTGTATGCAAGGGATGTATGGGGGTATGCAGGGGACGTATGGGGGTATACAGGGGCAGTCTAGGTGTACACAGGGGATGTATGGTGTATACAGGGGCAGTCTAGGTGTATGCAGGGGATTATGGGTGTATACAGGGGCAGTCTAGGTGTATACAGGGGATTATGGGGGTATACAGTGGCAGTCTAGGTGTATGCAGGGGATTATGGGTGTATACAGGGGCAGTCCAGGTGTACACAGGGGATGTATGGGTGTAAACAGGGGCATTCTAGGTGTATGCAGGGGATTATGGGTGTATACAGGGGCAGTCTAGGTGTATACAGGGGATTATGGGGGTATACAGTGGCAGTCTAGGTGTATACAGGGGCAGTCTAGGTGTACACAGGGGATGTATGGGGGTATACAGGGGCAGTATAGGTGTATACAGGGGATTATGGGTATATACAGGGGCAGTCTAGGTGTATACAGGGGATGTATGGGGTATACAGGGGCAGTCTAGGTGTATACAGGGGCAGTCTAGGTGTATACAGGGGATTTGGGGGTATACAGGGGCAGTCTAGGTGTATACAGGGGCAGTCTAGGTGTACACAGGGGATGTATGGGGTATACAGGGGCAGTCTAGGTGTATACAGGGGATGTATGGGGGTATACAGGGGCAGTCTAGGTGTATACAGGGGATTTGGGGGTATACAGGGGCAGTCTAGGTGTATACAGGGGCAGTCTAGGTGTACAGAGGGGATGTATGGGGTATACAGGGGCAGTGTAGGTGTATACAGGGGATGTATGGGGTATACAGGGGCAGTCTAGGTGTATACAGGGGATTATGGGTATATACAGGGGCAGTCTAGGTGTACACGGGATGTATGGGGGTATACAGGGGCAGTCTAGGTGTATACAGGGGATTATGGGTATATACAGGGGCAGTCTAGGTGTACACAGGGGATTATGGGGGTATACAGTGGCAGTCTAGGTGTATACAGGGGCAGTCTAGGTGTACACAGGGGATGTATGGGGTATACAGAGGCAGTCTAGGTGTATACAGGGGATGTATGGGGTTTAGAGGGGCAGTCTAGGTGTATACAGGGGATTATGGGTATATACAGGGGCAGTCTAGGTGTATACAGGGGATGTATGGGGGTATACAGGGGCAGTCTAGGTGTATACAGGGGATGTATGGGGGTATACAGGGGCAGTCTAGGTGTATACAGGGGATGTATGGGGTATAGAGGGGCAATCTAGGTGTATACAGGGGCAGTCTAGGTGTACACAGGGGATGTATGGGGGTATACAGGGGCAGTCTAGGTGTATACAGGGGATGTAT
This sequence comes from Hyla sarda, assembly GCF_029499605.1. Lineage (NCBI taxonomy): Eukaryota > Metazoa > Chordata > Amphibia > Anura > Hylidae > Hyla > Hyla sarda. Next base: position 4,441,038 of record NC_079200.1, read on the forward strand.
GGGGTATAGAGGGGCAATCTAGGTGTATACAGGGGCAGTCTAGGTGTACACAGGGGATGTATGGGGTATAGAGGGGCAGTCTAGGTGTATACAGGGGCAGTCTAGGTGTATACAGGGGATGTATGGGGGTATACAGGGGCAGTCTAGGTGTATACAGGGGATTTGGGGGTATACAGGGGCAGTCTAGGTGTATACAGGGGCAGTCTAGGTGTACACAGGGGATGTATGGGGGTATACAGGGGCAGTCTAGGTGTATACAGGGGATTATGGGTATATACAGGGGCAGTCTAGGTGTGCACGGGATGTATGGGGGTATACAGGGGCAGTCTAGGTGTATGCAGGGGATTATGGGTATATACAGGGGCAGTCTAGGTGTACACAGGGGATTATGGGGGTATACAGTGGCAGTCTAGGTGTATACAGGGGCAGTCTAGGTGTACACAGGGGATGTATGGGGTATACAGGGGCAGTCTAGGTGTATACAGGGGATGTATGGGGTTTAGAGGGGCAGTCTAGGTGTATACAGGGGATTATGGGTATATACAGGGGCAGTCTAGGTGTATACAGGGGATGTATGGGGGTATACAGGGGCAGTCTAGGTGTATACAGGGGATGTATGGGGTATAGAGGGGCAGTCTAGGTGTATACAGGGGCAGTCTAGGTGTACACAGGGGATTATGGGTATATACAGGGGCAGTCTAGGTGTATACAGGGGATGTATGGGGGTATACAGGGGCAGTCTAGGTGTATACAGGGGATGTATGGGGGTATACAGGGGCAGTCTAGGTGTATACAGGGGATGTATGGGGTATAGAGGGGCAATCTAGGTGTATACAGGGGCAGTCTAGGTGTACACAGGGGATGTATGGGGGTATACAGGGGCAGTCTAGGTGTATACAGGGGATGTATGGGGTATAGAGGGGCAATCTAGGTGTATACAGGGGCAGTCTAGGTGTACACAGGGGATGTATGGGGTATAGAGGGGCAGTCTAGGTGTATACAGGGGCAGTCTAGGTGTATACAGGGGATGTATGGGGGTATACAGGGGCAGTCTAGGTGTATACAGGGGATTTGGGGGTATACAGGGGCAGTCTAGGTGTATACAGGGGCAGTCTAGGTGTACACAGGGGATGTATGGGGGTATACAGGGGCAGTCTAGGTGTATACAGGGGATTATGGGTATATACAGGGGCAGTCTAGGTGTGCACGGGATGTATGGGGGTATACAGGGGCAGTCTAGGTGTATGCAGGGGATTATGGGTATATACAGGGGCAGTCTAGGTGTACACAGGGGATTATGGGGGTATACAGTGGCAGTCTAGGTGTATACAGGGGCAGTCTAGGTGTACACAGGGGATGTATGGGGTATACAGGGGCAGTCTAGGTGTATACAGGGGATGTATGGGGTTTAGAGGGGCAGTCTAGGTGTATACAGGGGATTATGGGTATATACAGGGGCAGTCTAGGTGTATACAGGGGATGTATGGGGGTATACAGGGGCAGTCTAGGTGTATACAGGGGATGTATGGGGTATAGAGGGGCAGTCTAGGTGTATACAGGGGCAGTCTAGGTGTACACAGGGGATTATGGGTATATACAGGGGCAGTCTAGGTGTATACAGGGGATGTATGGGGTATAGAGGGGCAGTCTAGGTGTATACAGGGGCAGTCTAGGTGTACACAGGGGATTATGGGTATATACAGGGGCAGTCTAGGTGTATACAGGGGATGTATGGGGTTTAGAGGGGCAGTCTAGGTGTATACAGGGGATTATGGGGGTATACAGGGGCAGTCTAGGTGTATACAGGGGATGTATGGGGTTTAGAGGGGCAATCTGTGGATATAGAAGTGATTAATGGGGTATACAGGGGAATTTATCGGGGGATACAGGGTGGATAGGGGGGGGAAAAGTTGTTTTCGGTCAAACCAGAATTTTTTTATTTTGGTGCACCACTAGTCATGTGACTGTGCCGATTTAATCCACGAGCCATTTTTATTAATTAATTCATTTGTTTGTTTATTTAATTTATGCATTAATTTTTATGGTGTTTATTTGCTGACAGTACAAAATAAATGGAAATAAAAACAATTTAGGGTTGGCACATAATTGTCGTAATTGTTGCGTTGTCCTCCTGTAGGCCAGCTTTGTGTCCTCCGGTAATAGGACGGACATCTCTCTAGACGACCCCAACTTTTGGCAAAAATGGGCCAAGATCGCTGAGCTGGACACGGATGCCAAAAACGAGAAGGTAACCGCGGCTTCGTATGTACGTTTTTTGTGACGCGGGTTAGTAGTTCACTACAACAGTCATTTCTGCACTTCTCCCATTGTTTAGGACAGTTTAGTCATCGACCGCCCGCGAGTACGGAAGCAAACAAAACACTACAACTCCTTCGAGGACGACGAGCTGATGGAGTTCTCGGAGCTGGAGAGCGACACCGAGGAGCGACCAACCAGGTCACGGCGGCTGAACGAGAAGACGCGGCGATATCTGCGGGCAGAATGCTTCAGGGTGGAGAAGAATCTTCTCATATTTGGGTAGGCGACTTGTTTTAATAGTCGGGGGACACAAGGGGCCCCATTAAGTCGTCATTTAGTGCAGTGATTTTCAAACTGCGGCCCTCCAGCTGTTACAAAACAATAACTCCCAGCATGCCCGAACAGGGGATGTGTTTGGGTATACAGGGGCAGTATGGGGGTATACAGGGGCAGTCTAGGTGTACACAGGGGCAGTATGGGGGTATACAGGGGCAGTCTAGGTGTATACAAGGGATGTATAGGGTATACAGGGGCAGTCTAGGTGTATACAAGGGATGTATAGGGTATACAGGGGCAGTCTAGGTGTATACAAGGGATGTATGGTGTATACAGGGGCAGTCTAGGTGTATACAGGGGATGTATGGTGTATACAGGGGCAGTCTAGGTGTATACAGGGGATGTATGGGGATATACAGGGGCAGTCTAGGTGTATACAAGGGATGTATAGGGTATACAGGGGCAGTCTAGGTGTATACCGGGGATGTTTGGGAGTATACAGGGGCAGTCTAGGTGTATACAAGGGATGTTTAGGGTATACAGGGGAAGTCTAGGTGTATACAAGGGATGTATAGGGTATACAGGGGCAGTCTAGGTGTATACCGGGGATGTATGGTGTATACAGTGGCAGTCTAGGTGTATACAGGGGATGTATGGGGATATACAGGGGCAGTCTAGGTGTATACCGGGGATGTATGGTGTATACAGTGGCAGTCTAGGTGTATACAGGGGATGTATGGGGGTATACAGTGGCAGTCTAGGTGTATACCGGGGATGTATGGTGTATACAGGGGCAGTCTAGGTATATACAGGGGATGTATGGTGTATACAGGGGCAGTCTAGGTGTACACAGGGGATGTATGGTGTATACAGGGGCAGTCTAGGTGTATACAGGGGATGTATGGTGTATACAGGGGCAGTCTAGGTGTATACAGGGGATGTATGGGGATATACAGGGGCAGTCTAGGTGTATACCGGGGATGTATGGTGTATACAGGGGCAGTCTAGGTATATACAGGGGATGTATGGTGTATACAGGGGCAGTCTAAGTGTATACAAGGCATGTATGGGGTATACAAGGGCAGTCTAGGTGTATACCGGGGATGTATGGTGTATACAGGGGCAGTCTAGGTGTATACAGGGGATTATCTAAATATACAGGTATAAAGTTGTTTTCGGCTAGGCACATCCTTAAAAAATTAGTTTTGGGCCAGAATTTTTCATTTTGGTGCATTACTAGTCTCTACGACATATATATCACAAGTCATGTGACTGTGCCGTATAATCTACAAGCCGTATACTAGGTAACGTTTATACTTTCTGCGTTGGGATTTTTTTTATTGTTTATTTGCTGACGGTATGAAATGAAACGTGAAAGTGTCGGGATAGAGAAATAAAAGCAATGTAAGGTTGTCTGGCGTGCTGGTGGGGGGGCCGCAGTGTGGAGACCACTGTGTTAGTGTCTGTATAGTGGACTGTAATATACGCACACACCGACCAGCAGATCACAAGATTTTCCTTTTTTTAAATTAATTAATTAATAAATTAATTAATTAATTAATTTTTTGTTACGATTTGCTGAATCCTCTCCTTTTTAATCCTATTAATTCCGCAGCTGGGGACGCTGGAAGGACATCCTCACGCTCGGCCGATTCAAGTGGCATTTGAATGAGAAAGATATGGAGATGATCTGCCGGGCTCTGCTGGTGTATTGTGTCAAACATTACAAAGGAGACGACAAGATCAAAAGCTTCATCTGGGACCTGATCACTCCCACCAAGGACGGACACAACCAGGCCCTGCAAAACCACTCAGGTAGCAGCAGATTTAGAAAGAAAATAATGATATTTTATTTATTTATTTGTTCGGCAGGTTATTTAATGCATCCAATATGTAAATGTAGAGGAAAAAGAAACCTTGGCACTGCTGGAGCCTCTCTGTATAAGTGCCCACTGCGGGAGCATTCGTATCCTGCACTCCTTACCGTATATACTCGAGTATAAGCCGAGTTTTTCAGCACGATTTTTCGTGCTGAAAACACCCCCCTCGGCTTATACTCGAGTGAACTCCCCCACCCGCAGTGGTCTTCAACCTGCGGACCTCCAGAGGTTTCAAAACTACAACTCCCAGCAAGCCCGGGCAGCCATCGGCTGTCCGGGCTTGCTGGGAGTTGTAGTTTTGAAACCTCCGGAGGTCCGCAGGTTGAAGACCACTGCGGCCTTCAACATCATCCAGCCCCCTCTCACCCCCTTTAGTTCTGAGTACTCACCTCCGCTCGGCGCTGGTCCGGTCCTGCAGGGCTGTCCGGTGAGGAGGTCGTCCGGTGGGATAGTGGTTCCGGGCTGCTATCTTCACCGGGGAGGCCTCTTCTAAGCGCTTCGGGCCCGGCCTCAGAATAGTCACGTTGCCTTGACAACGACGCAGATGCGTCGTTGTCAAGGCAACGGCTCTATTCCGGGCCGGAAGCGCGGAGAAGAGGCGCCCCCGGTGAAGATAGCAGCCCGGAACCACTATCCCACCGGACCACCTCCTCACCGGACAGCCCTGCAGGACCGGACCAGCTCCGAGCGGAGGTGAGTACTCAGAACTAAAGGGGGTGAGAGGGGGCTGGATGATGTTGAAGGCCGCAGTGGTCTTCAACCTGCGGACCTCCGGAGGTTTCAAAACTACAACTCCCAGCAAGTCCGGACAGCCGATGGCTGCCCGGGCTTGCTGGGAGTTGTAGTTTTGAAACCTCTGGAGGTCCGCAGGTTGAAGACCACTGAGGGCGAATGATGAGAAGAGGATGATGAAGGGGGGGGTGTGGGGATGATGAAGGGGGGTGGGGATGATGACAAGGGGATGATGAAGGGGGGGTGTGGGATGATTACAAGGGGATGATGAAGGGGGGATGTGTGGGATGATAAGGGGATGATGAAGGGGGGATGTGTGGGATGATGACAAGGGGATGATGAAGGGGGGGGATGTGTGGGATGATAAGGGGATGATGAAGGGGGGATGTGTGGGATGATGACAAGGGGATGATGATGAGGATGTTAATGACGGGTCTGGATGATGACAGGGGGGGATGAGGTATTTCCCACCCTAGGCTTATACTCGAGTCAATAACTTTTCCTGGGATTTTGGGTTGAAATTGGGGGTCTCGGCTTATACTCGGGTCGGCTTATACTCGAGTATATACGGTATATTGAGCTGCGGGTGGTGCTGCACGAGCGAATGTAGAACATTGGCGACAATCTTTGTAGAAGAATAAATCGGAGCACTCACCCGATAGAAGCTTGTAAATTCTTCAAACTTTATTCGGCATTGGAGCAGGTAACGGGAGCAGTGCGGGAGAGAGGATTAGCGTGGAAGGTTGGGCAAATGGACCGTGTTCGCGCGGGATCGCGCTTCGTCAGGCCAGGGGCCTGACGAAGCGCGATCCCGCGCGAACACGGTCCGTTTGCCCAACCCCCCACGCTAATCCTCTCTCTCCCGCACTGCTCCTGTTACCTGCTCCAATGCCGAATAAAGTTTGAAGAATTTACAAGCTTCTATCAGGTGAGTGCTCCGATTTATTCATAGCTGTAGAACTTAAAAGGGGTACTCCGTTGGAAAACACTTTTTTTTTTTTTTTTTTAAATCTTGTGCCAAAAAGTTTAACAGATTTGTAAATGACTTCTATATAAAAGTCTTCATCCTTCCAGAACTTATCAGCTGCTGTATGCTGCAGAGGAAGTTGTGTAGTTCTTTCTAGTTGGACCGCAGTGCTCTCTGCTGCCACCTCTGTCCATGTCAGGAACTGTCCAGAGCAGGAGAGGTTTGCTATGGGGATTTTGCTTGTATTCTGGACAGAGAGAAATGTGTCAGACTGAAAAGAATTCCAGAAAGGAATACAACTTCCTGTGGAGCATACAGCAGCTGATAAGCACTGGAAGTATTAAGATTTTTAAATCGAAGTCATTTAGAAATCTGTATAACTTTCTGGGACCAGTTAATTAAAAAAATAAAAATAAATTTGTATTCCACCGGAGTATCCCTTTAAGGGACTGTTCACACGTACAGTATCCTGTGCATGTTTGAAGCTCAGGATTCGAAGCTGAAGATTTCAATGTTCATGAGTGAACACAGCTTCAGATCTGCAGCTTCAGATATTCCTAGGGTGTGTTTTCACATGCAGTATCCTAAAGGGGTATTCCCTTTTTTTCCCCATAAGTTATACCCTATCCACAGCATTGCTGATTGGTGGGGGTCCAACCGCTGGGACCCTCACCTACCAGGGCGCAGTCGAAATTGTAGCAAACTGTAGCAGCCCTGGGACTTCTCCGGCGACCATGTTCAATCTTCTAGCGAAATGGAATTCTTTGTTGTACGTTCTGCAAACTTCTCTTGAAATCAGTCAGAATCTGCTTTGAATTTCCGTAAAGGGGTATTCCGGCCTTAGATATATCCAAAGGATAGGGCATAAGATGTCTGATCGCAGGGGTCCCGCTGCTGGGGCGATCTCTGTGCAGCCCTCAGCATTCTGTGCCGGGCGCTGCTCCCGAGATGTGATGTCATGGCCACGCCCCCTCGTGATGCCACGCCCCCCACCATTCATGTCTATGGGACATGTCTAATGTGCTGTTATTTGTAGGTTTATCTGCACCAGTCCCACGCGGGAGAAAAGGAAAGAAAATGAAGAACCAGATGTTGCTCCCAGAGATTAAGAATGCAGATTGGCTCCCGAGCTGCAACCCTGAGATCGTCCTGCACGACGACAGCTACAAAAAGCATCTGAAGCAGCACTGCAATAAGTGAGTGTAAGGCTGCGTTCACACGGCTCTGATTTGGCACTGAAATCTGCATTAGACCCATTTGCATTCCGTGCAGGTGAATGGGGGATGGGAAATAAAAATTATCCATCGCGCATAAATAAAGTTCCAATGATAAAGGACAAGGAGCTAATTCTTGTGCAAATCTGCTGCACTCCTGCGACGGGACTATGAGGCTCAGCCTTGCATTTCTGTGGCGGATGAAGAGGGCAGATTTTTAAAGAGTACCCGTCATTTCAAGTTACTTTTTAGGATGTGCCGCCCTGTACATTAGGAGCAGCACTATTGGCCATTATATGACTTGTATATGGGATACTTCATCATAATTTGCAGTCCCCCCCCCCCCCCCGCATAGACTTATATGACTTTTCTTTGCAGTCCCCCCCCCCCCCCCGCATAGACTTATATGACTTTTCTGGAGCTCCCTCCCACCCTCCATAGACTTGTATTGCTTGTCTGTAGCTCCTTTCTCCCCCACCATAGACTTGTATTACTTACCTGGAGCTCCCTCCTTCCCCTCCTCCATAGATGTGCATTACTTGTCTTGAGCTCCCTCCACCCCCCCCTCCATAGACTTGTATTACTTGTCTGGAGCTCCCTCCTCCCCCCTCCATAGACTTGTATTACTTGTCTGAAGCTCCCTCCTTCCCCTCCATAGACTTGTATTACATTTCTGGAACCTTCTCCTCCCCCTCCATAGACTTGTATTGCTTGTCTTGAGCTCCCTCCACCCCCCCTCCATAGACTTGTATTACTTGTCTGGAGCCTTCTCCTCCCCCCCCCCTCCATAGACTTGCATTGCTTGTCTGAGCTGATTAACAGAGAAGAAGAAGATAACGAGAGAGAAGCATTTTTTATCTAATAAGATATATAACAAAGTATCTTATTCACTTATTTTACTATTGATCTTTGCAAAGTTTGTTCAAATGACAAAAGTTCCTATTTTAATTTGCATTTGTAGAAATTGATTTAAATCTGATGACCTGAGTCCTTGGATGACAATGTTATTTTATTTAAATTTTTTTTAAATAATTAAGTCTAGAAATAATAAAGCCTTAGGGACAAAAACTAAGGATAATGCTCTAATGCTAGAAATGTTTAATGACGCTGCTGGACATTTTTATTTCTTTATGTATTATGATTAATAATCATTTATTGATAATTATTTATTAGTTTATTTAATGTATTTTCCATTGGATTTGAAATTAGTATTAGTATGTTTTAATATGTCAGTGATAATTTTGTCTCTTGATAGGGTCCTCCTGCGAGTGCGTATGCTGTACTACCTCAAGGCGGAGGTTCTGGGAGATGCTGCTGCCAAGGCCTTGGAAGGTGTAAATGTAAGGTGAGGTTCAAAGCAACTTCTGAACAATCGGCTTAATATTTATGGAAAATGTTATCCTCCAGAAGAAAGAATACTCTCTAGCGCCACCCATAGGGAGAATTGTCATAAAGACTGGTTCTTTCATTTCATCTCTAGCGCCATCTATAGGGAGAATTGTCATAAAGACTCTGGTTCTTTCATTTCATCTCTAGCGCCATCTATAAGGAGAATTGTCATAAAGATTGGTTCTTTCTTTTTATATCTAGCGCCATCTATAAGGAGAATTGTCATAAAGACTCTGGTTCCTCCTTTCTTCTCTAGCGCCATCTATAGGGAGAATTGTCATAAAGACTCTGGTTCTTTTCTTTAATCTCTAGTGCCACCTATAGGGGCCCTTTCATGTTGCTAAGCAATTCCCGATTTCTTTCCTATCATCTCTAGCGCCACCTATAGGGAGAATTGTCATAAAGACTCTGGTTCTTTTCTTTAATCTCTAGTGCCACCTATAGGGGCCCTTTCATGTTGCTAAGCAATTCCCGATTTCTTTCCTATCATCTCTAGCGCCACCTATAGGGAGAATTGTCATAAAAAATTGGTCAGAAATTACAGCAGGGGTGCGATACAAGGCGACGGCCTTTTCATGCTGCTTTTCCTGGTATTAGATTTAAAGGGGTACTCCAGTGGAAAACATTTTTTTTTTAAATCAACTGGTGCCAGAAAGTTAAACAGATTTGTAAATTACTTCTATTAAAAAACGTTATCCTTCCAGTACTTGTTAGCAGCTGTATGCTAGAGAGGAAATTCTTTTCTTTTTTAATTTCTTTTTTGTCTTGTCCACAGTGCTCTCTGCTGACACCTGATGCCCATTTGAGGAACTGTTCAGAGCAGGAGAAATTCCCCATAGCAAACCTATGCTGCTCTGGACAGTTCCTGACATGGACAGAGGTGTTTTAGCAGAGAGCACTGTGGACAAGACCAAAAAGAAATTCAAAATGAAAAGAATTTCCTCCGTAGCATACAGCTGCTAAAAAGTACTGGAAGGATTAAGATTTTTAAATAGAAGTAATTTACAAATCTGTTTAACTTTCTGGCACCAGTTCATAAAAAAATAAAATAAAAATAAAAAGTTTTCCACCGGAGTACCCCTTTAAGCAGCATCTGATAAGTTTTATTTGTGTTCCAGAGACTTGGATGTCCTGTTACCTGACATAGATTATGTAGAGATCCCTGTGGACTGGTGGGATGCGGAGGCCGATAAATCTCTCCTGGTCGGAGTTTATAAGCATGGTATGTATTGCTGATGGCAGAAATCTATGTAGACTAACTGGAAAGCCTTGAGTGACCTTTTGTGTCCCTTTTTTTAGGTTATGAGCGTTACTGCGCCATGAGAGCTGATCCGGCCCTTTGCTTTCTGGAGAAAGTGGGAATGCCGGATAAGAATTCCTTGTCGGCTGACGGAGTTACTGATGTGGCTCCTGATGTAGCAGAGCGGTAAGGAGTCACAGTGGAATGAAGTGGCCTTGTTGCCAGGCTTGGTACTGCAGCTCAGTCTTCTCGGTTGGACCAGGCTGAACTGGGGTACCCACTGTATACCGTGCATGCTGTATGTTGCAAAACTAGAACTTTATATTATATTAAAAGGGTACTCCGCTGCTCAGCGTTTGGAACAAACTGTTCCGAACGCTGGAGCCGGCACTGGGAGCTTGTGATGTCATAGCCCCGCCTTCTCATGATGTCACGTCCCACCCCCTCAATGCAAGTCTATGGGAGGGGGCGTGGCGGCTGTCACGCCCCCTCCCATAGACTTGCATTGAGGGGGCGGGGCGTGATGTCATGATGAGGCGGGGCTAAGATGTCACAAGCTGCCGGCTTGTTCCAAACGCTGAGCAGCGGAGTACCCCTTTAATGTAGCTTTGTTTTCAGAAAGTGCTGCAGCAACTTCATACGGCCACTAGGGGCAGAGCCTGAGTGTTCAATCCTAAACACCATGGAAACTGCTTGGGTTCTTTAGCGAAAGAAAAGCATCAGCCATTCCCATCGGCCAGAATTGGCGCCTTATGACTTTCTTTAAAGGGGTATTATGAGTAACACAGCCTATCCCCTATCCACACTATAGGGATCAGTGTCTGATCGTGCGCGGTCTGTCCGCTGTACGGGCCACGCTCCGGAGGTGACTGGTTAGTAACCGAGCCGTGTACAGGAGATTGGTCGGACCCCCCGCAATCACTTATAAATTGTGTTCCCTAGAGTACCCTTTTAATTATCCACTGGTTAGTTATTGGGCCCTAGTGGTACACCTCTTTCCTGACCCTTCTAGACTTATGCTCTATCTACACGGCGGAATTTTAGCTTGCGGAATTCCGCCTAAAATTAAAGAGTACCTGTTACGATCTTGTTAAATTTTATAGTCCTCCCAAGTCACGGCCCCCATCATGATAAACCACCCCCGGCCTTTATTTTTATTATTTATTAGTTTTCTACCTTGATATTGTTCTGTATTTTCTGCTCAGTCTCAGATTCACAGACTGGGAAGGGGCATTCCCCAGCAGGCGTGACATCATCTGAAGCCATACAGGGTAGAACTTCCTCCCTCACTCCGCTACACACAGCCCAGAGCAGTTCAGTGTGAAATGAGCTATGATTGGCTAAGACTGCACACACCCCCTCAGCATTTCCTTATTTTGGATTTCTGCCAGGCCAGCAGGAGTCCAAAGTCTCTGCAAGAGATGGGGGGAAATGTGCTCTGACAAGTAGGGAGACACCTAGTGGCAGCTTTTTTAACACAAATAAAACATAGAAAACTTAAAACAAAGTACATTAGAAAGTTTTTTTATTTACCATAAGGAGTGCAATAGAAAAAATTCGTTTTAATGTGTGCAAATTTAAAGCCCATAGACTTTTATGGGATTCCGCGCTCCCATTCGCACTTCTGAAATTCCGCTAGCGGAATTTCAGAAGTGTGAATGGGAGTGCGGAATCCCATAAAAGTCTATGGGCTTTAATTTGAGGCGGGATTTGTACCACCTGTCTCCACCAAATGGGTTTTTTCGATGTTTACAACTTTGTCACTTGGTGCGGGTCGAGTTTGGCTCATCGCAGATTCCCCTAATTTAGTCAAATATGGAGTCCGTTCTTCGTACTGAAGATTTGGAATCTTGGGTCATTTCTATGGGCCGTATTGTCCTGAGGCCCAGGAATATTATTACTGTTATTTTTTTATTGATTAGTTTGTTTAAAGGGGTACTCTGGTGGAAAACTTTTTTTTTAAATCAACTGGTGCCAAAAAGTTAAACAGATTTGTACCGTAAATTACTTCTATATAAAAAATCTTAATCCTTCCAGTACTTATCAGATGCTGTATGCTCCACAGGAAGTTGTGTAGTTCTTTCCAGTCGGACCACAGTGCTCTCTGCTGTCACCTCTGTCCATGTCAGGAACTGTCCAGAGCAGGAGAGGTTTGCTATGGGGATTTTCTTCTGCTCTGGACAGTTCCTGACATGGACAGAGGTGTCAGCAGAGAGCACTATGGTCAGACTGGAAAGAACTACACAACTTCCTCTGGAAGGATTAAGATTTTTAAATGGAAGTTATTAACTTATGTATTACTTTTTGGCACCAGTTGATTTAACCTCCCAGGCGGTATGATTATGTCTAGAAATTGTTACCAAAAGTGGTACAATTTTTTGCATTGAAATTTCACATCTCCCCCTTATCACATCCCCCTGTCACATTCATCCCCCCCCCTTATCACATTCGCCCCCCTTTGTCACATTCTTCCCCCCCTTTTCACATTTCCCCCTGTCACATTCCCCCCCCTTATCACATTCCCCCTCCCCCCTTTGTCACATCCCCCCCCTTGTCACATCCCCCCCCCTTTGTCACATTCCCCCCCCCCTTATCACATTCCCCCTCCCCCTTTGTCACATCCCCCCCCCCTTGTCACATCCCCCCCCTTTGTCACATTCTCCCCCCCCCATCACATTTCCCCCCCTCCCCCCTTTGTCACATTCCCCCCCTTATCACATTCCCCCTCCCCCTTTGTCACATTCCCCCCCCCCTTATCACATTCCCCCTCTCCCCTTTGTCACATTCCCCCCCCCTTATCACATTCCCCCTCTCCCCTTTGTCACATCCCCCCCCCTTTGTCACATTACCCCCCTCCCCCCCTTTGTCACATTCCCCCCCTCCCCCCCTTTGTCACATTCCCCCCTGTCACATTCATCCACCTTGTCACCTTTCCCCTTATCACATTTCCCCCTCCCCCTTTTGTCACATTCTCCCCCCCCCTTTGTCACATCCCCCCCCGTCTCATTCTCCCCCCCCTTTGTCACATCCCCCCCCCTGTCACATTCTTCCCCGCCCCCTTTGTCACATCCCCCCCTGTCACATTCTTCCCCCCCCCCCTTTGTCACATCCCCCCCTGTCACATTCTTCCCCCCCCTTTGTCACATCCCCCCCCTGTCACATTCTTCCCCCCCCCCCTTTGTCACATCTCCCCCCCCCTGTCACATTCTCCCCCCCCCTTTGTCACATCCCCCCCCTGTCACATTCTCCCCCCCCCCCCTTTGTCACATCCCCCCCCTGTCACATTCTTCCCCCCCCCCTTTGTCACATCCCCCCCCTGTCACATTCTTCCCCCCCCCCCTTTGTCACATCCCCCCCCTGTCACATTCTTCCCCCCCCCCTTTGTCACATCCCCCCCCCTTTGTCACATTCTTCCCCCCCCCCTTTGTCACATCTCCCCCCCCCTGTCACATTCTCCCCCCCCCCTTTGTCACATCCCCCCCCTGTCACATTCTCCCCCCCCCCTTTGTCACATCTCCCCCCCCTGTCACATTCTCCCCCCCCCTTTGTCACATCCCCCCCCTGTCACATTCTCCCCCCCCCCCCTTTGTCACATCCCCCCCCTGTCACATTCTTCCCCCCCCCCTTTGTCACATCCCCCCCTGTCACATTCTTCCCCCCCCCCCTTTGTCACATCCCCCCCCTGTCACATTCTTCCCCCCCCCCTTTGTCACATCCCCCCCCCTTTGTCACATTCTTCCCCCCCCCCTTTGTCACATCTCCCCCCCCCTGTCACATTCTCCCCCCCCCCCTTTGTCACATCCCCCCCCTGTCACATTCTCCCCCCCCCCTTTGTCACATCTCCCCCCCCTGTCACATTCTCCCCCCCCCTTTGTCACATCCCCCCCCTGTCACATTCTCCCCCCCCCTTTGTCACATCTCCCCCCCCCCCTGTCACATTCTCCCCCCCCCTTTGTCACATCCCCCCCCTGTCACATTCTCCCCCCCCCCTTTGTCACATCTCCCCCCCCCCTGTCACATTCTTCCCACCTTGTCCTGCAGTAACACACACACTGGGTTTGCCCGTCAGATCTCATACTTAGTGTATTTGCTGCAGAACAAGTCCTTTCCCCTTCAGCCAATCACAGGCTTGACATGTGACACCACTGCGGCCGGTGATTGGCTGAAAAGGGAAAGGTCCTACAAGGTGAATAATGAAGAGAGGACACCCCGGACCGCACGGAGGGGAACGGCATCTGCAGGGACAAGGTGAGCAGAAGTTTTTGTGTGTTTTTCTACCAGGGTGCCTCCAGCTGTTGTGAAACTACTACTCCCAGCATGCCCGGACAGCCTTTGGCTGTTCGGGCATGCTGGGAGTTGTAGTTTTGCAACAGCTGTAGGCCCCCTGGTAGGGAAACACTGACTTTTAGTATTTTGTCTTTACCTGCTCTGGCCGGCCCCCGCCACGGGAGCCGACCTGAGCAGATAATCGCATGTTTTCCCCGGGGGCTGTATCGCTATATCTCAGAAAGCAAAAATCGCGATTCCATTGCTTTTACGATATATCGTGCAGCCCCGCCGGCAACTCTGCAATTCTACA